>NW_007730146.1:181054-191541 GCF_000696425.1 Galeopterus variegatus
TCGCGCCCGTACCGGACCGGGACCGGCAACAGGATCGCAACCCTCGGTGTTGCTCCCGCATCTCGCTCAGCCAGCGAGTGGCCGGTCTGTATGTGGGATCCGAACCCTCGGCAGGAGCGCTGCCGCGCTTCCCAAGCGGCGCACTGTAGCAGTGCGCCACCGGGCCGGCCCTAGTTTTAAGTTTTTATGAGAAAACTTTGTTTCCATTTTTGCAAACTGCAGATTTGAAGTTAAAGAAAATTATATAGTAGAACCTGTAAGAAGACACTCATTTGTTCTACAGTAAACTAATTGTCATTGACTAAAGAAACCCATTAAAAATAATTCAATATGATTTTTTCAGCTTTATCGAGATATAATTGAAAAATAGAAATTGTATATATTTAAGACAACCAGTTTGATGTTTTGATATTAGTATATACATTGTGAAATAATCATCACCATGGTTCCATATTACCATTTTGTTTGAATCATCTAACTCTCTCCTAATTGTCATTGACTAAAGAAACCCATTAAAAATAATTCAATATGATTTTTTCAGCTTTATTGAGATATAATTGAAAAATAGAAATTGTATATATTTAAGACAATCAGTTTGATGTTTTGATATTAGTATATACATTGTGAAATAATCATCACCATGGTTCCATATTACCATTTTGTTTGAATCATCTAACTCTCTCGTTGACTTCTGTATAAATATTTGAGGTATAGAGACCTCATTTCATTGAATACTTCAGAGGCCAACTGTCACTTTATGGAATTCAATAAATGTTACTTTAGTACATTAACATACCCTAATAAGGACATTAGCCATTACTTTAGAATGCTGTAAGTAATCCATGAAAAATATAGTAATCTACTGATTTTTAAAAGACAGTTGTCAAAAAAAAATGCTTATAGTTTCTAACAAACACTCGGGTGAACGTTTATTTCAAAGGAAAATTGACAAATTGATGTTTCAGAACTATGAAATGCTTCCTCTTCTTATCTAAAGATGTGACAGTTGCAGCAGTAAGTTATCCAGATGTTTTGTCTGTATTCTTTTCCTGTCGCTACAAACTTAGCAACTTAAAACATCATCCTTTCTCTGAATCTCATAGTTCTTTAGGTCGGAAATCCAGGATGACTGGCTGGATTATCTGCTCAGAGTCTCAAGCTCAAGGCTGAAATTAAGGTGTTGGCCAGCTGTGTTCTTAGCTGGAGCTCAGGCTCATCTCTCAAGCTCATTCCTGCCATTGGAAGAATTCAATTTCTTGCCATTGTAGGATGAAAATCTCCACTTCCTTGCTAGCTCTTGGCTATTGCTCCCTCTGACCTCCTAGAGGCCACTCTCAGGTTCTTGCCCTACTGATCATCTCCATTTCAGCAACAGAGAACCTCCCCTTCTCATCTCTCTGACTTCCTCTTCTGCTTCAAACAAGGAAAATCTTTGTTTAATCGGGCTCATGTGATTGGGTTAGATAATCTCCCTAGCTTAGGGTCAACTGATTAGTAACCTTAATCACATCTACAGTAATCCCTTTTTCCATGTAACTTAATATAATCATGGAGTAAGATCAGGGCTGAAGGTAATCTTAGAATTCTGAGTCAGCCAAGAAGATGTGTAATTCCTATCAATAAATTTAAGCAATGGAAAGAGTATTAAAAAGAAAAGATTAGGATAGCTAATCACTTTATATTTAAATGCTGATACAAACAGACAATAATGGCCATAAAGCTTGGTTACACGTTGACTTTTTAGTAATTGTGATATAGCGATCTTGACTAATAGAGACAGAAATCAGACTGCAAGGGCTTAAAGGAATGCTGAGGTTTTGTCATTTGAGAAATGAGGAACTACCAGGCAAAATGAAGAAATGACTATGCAATTGAAAAGTCTCAATTCTTAACATTAAGATATAGATTCAATGTCTTGGTTGGATCAGAAGGCAGAAGTCATATAGTTCCTCTATGCATCAATCTGTTTGGCCATTTTAGTTTGCTGTAAATGCAAGCTGAATGCTACTATATTTGTGCCACAACATACCCATGGTCTCCCCACTGCCTGCTGCTTGGAGTTGTGTATTTCTCTGCATCACACTGCCCTCCACTCTTGAAGTTTAAAGGAGTAAGAAAAAAAGGGATGGGTTCGAATGAAAAAAAAAAAAAAAAAAGACAGTTTGACAGAACTTTTGTCTCTTGAAGTTTAAAGGAGTAAGAAAAAAAGGGATGGGTTCGAATGAAAAAAAAAAAAAAAAGACAATTTGACAGAACTTTTGTTTTTTTGTTTTTTAAATGAGAATTTGTAGATAGAGTGGAAAGAACCATTGTGACCGAAGTGGGTGGGGGCTGGAGTGTGTGAAGAAAGAGAGGAATAGACTGGAGATGTCAAAGTCAGAAAGGGAGAAGGTCCTCAAAAATAAAAGCCTGGATGGAATTAAGAGAAAGGTCCTGAAGGACAGAAAAGGGATAGAATTAAGAGCATTCACAAATCCACTTAATTTGGAAAGGGGAGACCTTATTTCTCTGAAATACAGAAAAGAAAAAAAGTGAGTAGTGGTTTCAGGTGAGAGGTATTAAGCCATTCATGTCAGGTGGCTTCTGTCCTCTCAGTGCAGTAGGACTAGTTTATAGATATTTCCTCCTCTGTAAAGTGAGACAAAACATTAGCACCGATAGAACATAGCCCAAATATTTATGAGAATTAAATGACCTAAAGCACGTCACATGCTTAGAGTAGTGCATATCACATTATAAATGCTCAGAAACGTTAGCTGTTTTTAGTATTTTTGTCATTATTATATTTGATTGACAGTAAAGGAAAGAGGTAACATTGTGAATTTAAAAGTAATGTAAAGATTTTTATGTTAAATAATTGTTTTCTGAAAAACATTAAACTCCTTGTAAAAGTAAATGTCTTAGTTGGATCAGAAGGCAGAGGTCAGATAATTCAAGGAGTATCCAGTCAACATGGCTAATCTTTTTTGTACTACTGCTTAGCAGCCTGGAAGGTACAGAGGAAGCAATGGTTTCTAAAAGGTCAGGGATTGGAGCTCTGGGGATCTGCTTGTTCTCTTGGAGATGCATACCACGCTCAGGGTGAGCTAGAAAGTTTATGTGATAGGAAGATAACAGATTCGTTCAGGGGGAGGGGTTTGGGACAAGGTTTAGGTCTCAAATATAGAGTAGGAACTACAGAGCTTCAAGTATTGGGAGGCAGTTGGAGATGACCAAGTAGTGACTTTGGCCTTCCAAAATGAAGTGAAGGTCAATCTGAAGAAATCATCACCATGATTCAGGTTGTTACCAAGGGCAACAGTACAAGCTGGGGCCGAAAGAACAAGTGTGCCCCAGGTGTGACATGGAGTTCTGTGGTGTTGGATGACAGATTTTTAGAGCATTTCCATTACCACAGAGAGTTCTGCCGGACAGCACTGTACGACAGGTACAGGAAAGTGAGAGGATAGGGTCTTACGGAAAATGTTGGAGCAGGAGAAGCCATGCTAAATGAGGACGTGAGCAAGGACATTCTGTATTTTGACAATTTTGAAACATTCTTGTATTATTTTAACATTACCGAAATTAGGATGAGTCATACAATTGATGTGCTCATTTAATAAGGTAATGTTGTGTTTTGTTTTTTTCCCTGAGAAACTGTTAACAAATTGATGATGCATCTCAGAATCAGCAGCATCTTAATATCTGTGAAGAATGGTAAGAGCAAGGCCAAAGGGGTTTTTATCTTGGGTAGTGATTACAAAGATACAGAATCAGGAGTTTGACGGGAAGAATAAAGAGATGCGGCGATAGTGGGAAATGAGCTAAATTTAGACAGAACTAGTCCCGAGATACCAGTCAGAACTTTGGAGCAATGGTGTATTAGCCATGTTTAAAGTACGTTCTTAGGTTTTTTGTTTTTGTTTTTGTTTTTAAAAAAAAACACATATTGAGATTTCCGTCTTTTATATAATTTGGATTAGGTTATCACACAAACATCTCATTTTCCTATATATGTCAACCATTACATTGTTGTTTCTTTCTTTGTTCAAATTAATTATTATCAACTGTTTTAAAGGCAAAATCTTAAGAAAGCATAATACACTTTACAAACATTAAGAAACATCATTTTATTCAAAATGTTATTATATTTCTTAAAGATGAAAGTAGATTATAAACATAAAAGAATATTACTGGCTCATAATTATACTAAAACTAACAAACTTTTAGTTTTGATCCCGTAGTTACTGTTTTGTTTTTTTCTATTTTATTTATATTTATTTTTGTGGGATACAGTGTGTTGTTTCAATACATGCATATACTGCACAATGATTCACTTAGGGTAGATAGCATGCTTTTGTATTTTCTTAGGTTTACAGTACCTTACTCTAGATTCTCAGATCTTCTGTTGACTGAGAATTGGATTGATGGTGAGTCTAAGGCTAGTGACTTCAGTCATTCTGAAGTACTCTCTCAGGGGCTATTGAGCACTCACCTGGCTTTAGCAACTACAGCCTGGCTTCTTTTAAGATTCAGAGTGGGAGAGACAATAAACACATAATTCCCCTCTTCTTATGGGTGGAAAAATCAGCAGAAAGGGAGAGAGATAGAGATGTGTCCAAAACAAAGGAAAAGCCATTGTGATGATCATGGTAACAATAGCCATGCATCAAGGTAACCAATATCTTAGACTTGAGATCTGAACTTGGGTGGAGATGAGCTACACAGAACCAGTTTCAGCAGGAGGTCAGTTATGTCAGGTTGGAGCTAAATTTTGTTTTGTTTTTTGATGCTGTAATAACTCTGGCATGACTTTTAACAGTAAATTAGAATTAAGACCTTTTAAATTTATCTCACATGGTTGTTGACATCTATCATAATACTTTTTTCCTGGAATTGTGTGTTTATTTTCTCTTAAAATGTATATGTATGCATGTACGTATATTCATATATATGTGTGTGTATACATGTACATTTTTATAAAAAAAAAAAACCAGTGTGGTTGAAGGAACTCTTTTCTTTGAGTCAAAACATTTTATTTTAAACTTAGCATCTAGGGAACCACCTAATCTCAGTTTAACTTCAGGCAGTTTCAACTTTTGAAGCCATAGGTCACTTTCTTTTAAAAATAGGCAATACTGATCATAAGTCTTGTAAAGATCAGATGAAGTAAAATATATGATATAAACTGTAATATATACATATTCTGAACTGTAGAGTGATACAAATTCAAGTCATTATTGTTACTAATTGGAGTCTATTTGTCAGATTTTACATACTTGTTAGGCACAGAAAATTTTGAAAGTTTGGTTTCCACTGTTACACAGCCCTATATTTTTGCTAATTTATTCGGTAAGGAAAAAAAATGTAGTAAAATGATGTGGGTACTTGAATGCCAGGGAACTTTTGATTAATTAAAAGCCAGGCTTGCTAGGGACATCATTATGACTGCTTTTATTTATAACCAAGATCTTTTGCAGCCCCAGCTTCTCCGGAACAGCCTAGGCTCTGGCACTGCAGGAAGAACTGGGAGAAAAATGCCCCCAGATTTAATCAAGAAACTACTAGGAATTAGCCACAGTGCCCAGGAATACACAATCATAATTTTGCTGCCTTCATAAGCGGAAGCATCATTTGTGGGCCTGGCAGGTATGATTTCTGATTGTATTCAAAGCCTTCACCTGGGTGAACTCCTATGAAAACTCATAATTCAGGGATGCTAAGGTCGCCATGGTGACAAGAGAAACTCAGCTGGTTTCCTTTTCAATGCATCCTGAATGAAGGTGCTCACTCCAGGAAACATTAAAGAAATCTATTAATTTTGAGCTTTTATTTATGAAGCAAAGGGTAATGCTAATATGCAACTTCTTGAAGGGATCTGATTCCCAGTCTCTGAGAGTGGGTGGTGATTGAAAACTAACAAGGGCAGCCCTTTGTTGGATTCTAGGAAACAGAATCCAAGACAGCACCCTAAAGTATGAGGACGGGACTCAGAGTGGGGTCTGGGAGTGTTTGCTAGGCTCTAACCTGCCTGGTTGAAAGAAAGTGGTGATATTTGAAATCCAACTCTATGGGACAGCACCCTAAAGTATGAGGACGGGACTCAGAGTGGGGTCTGGGAGTGTTTGCTAGGCTCTACCCTGCCTGGTTGAAAGAAAGTGGTGATATTTGAAATCCAACTCTATGGGGAAAAAAAACGGAAATGAGAGTATAGGAGATTTCTCTCAGATTTCATAAGAAAGAAGTCTGACAATACAATCCTAGTTCCGTTTATCTTTTAATCATAGATCACAAAATATTTAAAATCTTTTGGAACTGTTTGTTACTTCCCCATGCAGTCTATTTTATTATTTCCTGTCTCCCCTAATGTTTTCCTGAATAAAAGTCTTAAAACTATCCCTATTATTCACCATCTTGAGTGACTTCAGAATCCAGTTAGACAAAACAGGCAACAACTGAGTTCTGTGGTTCTTGGCCTTTGCACTTTTAAAAAATATTCATGCTTTGGTTGTATCCACAGAGATCCTGATTTCACCAGGGCCTGTGTGTCGAGTGATTTTATAGCTCCCTGGTGATCCTCATGTGCAGCCAAGGGTGAGAATCACAGCCTTATTTTCTTGTCTTCACCTTAAGTCCATTGACCTTGACTTTAGTTCTACTTTGGCAACTCACTCCCATGACCACACTCCGAACCTTGTCATCAGGCAGAACTGTTCCAATCAACCTCAAAATCTTAAAGTGAAATATCCCACGCTCTCAATAGCTTCCTTTCCTTCTAGCTTCTCTGATTGCATTACAGACCCAGTCATGTGATATTTCAACTGCTCTCTTGCTAAACCCTTTATTGTTATTCTGCTCTACTCAAATAGGAAAATTACAAGCCTGGATTAATCTACTTGTGTGATCTCTCCATTTTTACCCCAAGGTTTCCAGAGGAAATCACAACCATGTACACTGCTGCCACAGCAAGTTCATAGTCTCTAGTCCCAATTGGCGGGAACCTCAATACAGCCCCCCAAATCCATTTGTTTCTCTAGTCAGCCTTGTGTCCATTTCTCCCATATTCAAACCTCTTCCCTCTGTCACATGGATGTTTCCATCCTTTTCTATTTGAGGCAGAAACCTGTACCTTGAATCCCACCCCCTCTGCCTTTTCAGTTGGCTTGCTCCTTCACCTGCCACTTCTCCTGGATCACCAGCCTTCTCCATGTACTGGGTCTTTAACATTAGCATTAAACATGCTCAGAACATTCCCTTCAAAAACCCAGACAACACAAAGAACAAATTTTCATTGCACAACCCCCCCCCTCCCGCCACCCACTTTGCCCTACTGCCTTCTTGGATCACCAGCCTTCTCCATGTACTGGGTCTTTAACATTAGCATTAAACATGCTCAGAACACTCCCTTCAAAAACCCAGACAACACAAAGAACAAATTTTCATTGCACAACCCCCCCCTCCCGCCACCCGCTTTGCCCTACTGCCTTCCCACTTTGCCCTACTGCCTTCTTCCCCTTCACATTCTTAAGATGCTGACATTTTTAGTGCTAAATCCAGAGGATACTTTTTAGGCCTTATCTTACTCTCACGCTCTTCCGTATTTGAAGAGAGCTGACCACTCTCTACGCTTAAAACAGTCCCTTCCTCCATGGGCTCCTAGCTGTCTGCTGCAATTTCTTAGTCTTTGAGGTTTCTTGATCCTTTGCCTATCTCTGAAATGACAGTGTTCTTTTGGATTTTTGCCCTCAGCCCTTTCTGTTCTTATCCCAGGTCCCAGAGGTGCTCAACCATGGCCATGCATCACAATCACCTGAAAAGCCTTTGAACAACACAGCAGTCCACTCCCTATGCTACATTATCTGAATCAGAATCAATAGGGAGAGGGGGTCAGGCACCTACATGGTTCGTAAAATTTTCAGATGATTCTGATGTGCAGCCAGCCTTGAAGATCAGCCTAGGTGGTCTTACTTATAACCATGCCTTCACAGGCATCCCTGAGAGCTACCAATGTTTCATCTGGATCCCTTGGGCTCTAGGCTTGTATTCTAGATACATGTGCATAGGATCTTTAAACTTAGTGTGTCTAGACTGCCTCCTTCCCTCCAGCCCCTTCCCATCATGTACAACTCTGCTCCACCCCCTGCATTTCTACCGTAATGAATGACATAAGATTTCACCAAAGTTTACAAGCCAGACATTTGTTCATCAGTTTTGAATTGTTTATCATCCATGATTAATTGTCGTATCAGTTTCACCTCCAATATTCTCCAAAGTTTTCCATTTTTTTCCCATATACGTAAATACTACTTTCGGCAAGCCACTGCCTTAGTCCATTTTGTGCTGCCATAACAGAATACCTGCGGCTGAGAAATTGACAATGAACAGAAATTTCCTTGCTCATTGTTCTAGAGGCTGGGAAGTCCAATATCAAGGTGCTGGCGTCTTGTGAGGGCCTTCTTGTTGTGTTGTCACATGGTGGAAGGTGAGAGGGGATGAGAGAGCAAGAGTAGGCTGGCAGAGCTTGCCGTACGGGTGGAGCCCTTATGGCCTAATCGTTTCTTACAAGTCCCACCTCTTAATACTGTTATGATGGCAATTACATTTCACCATGAATTTTTGAGAGGACAAACATTCCAACCATGGCAGCCACTATCATCTCTCTTCTGAAATATTACAACCACCTCTTAAATGTAGCATTTGCTTTGTTTTGCTTCCTTTCACTCATCTATTCCTTACACAAACTCAGTATATTTTTTCTAAAAGGCAAATATGATTGTATATATTTCTTGCTTAAAACTTTTCAATTACTATCTGTTGCTTTCAGAATAAAACCCAAGCTTTCTAAGATAGCATATGCAGCCCATCAAGACCTGACGCCTGTACTATTCTCTTGCCAGCCCCTCCCTTGCATTTTGCACTTGGTTATGATCACAATTCTCTAAATATTTAGTGTTCCTTCTTTTCTCTGAGCCTTTATTTTTCCTTTTTCCTAGAACACCCTCTTCCTCTTGGCTCAGGTCTCCCATTTTCCACCCCTTCCTAGGTAACTCCTGCTCAAGTTTCAGCTCATATATCACTTTCTAAAAGGATCTTAGCCTAAACCTGCAAGATGGGCTCAGGAGAACTTCTAATATATTCTTATAGCATGTACCAGACTGTGCTCTACTCATTGATTTACTTCTCTCTCCCACTTATGTTTCTTGACACAGAAACTCTTATTCATTGCAGAATAATTTTTTATATGACACACAGCAAACTTTCAATAATTGTTGAAGGAATAAAATGAGAAGAAGTATTCAGAACTGCTAGCAAACAAAATGAAACAGAAAGTAATGATAGAGAGAGGCTTAAAGAGGGGTGGTCAATAGATTAGACGCTACAAGTGGAATGAGCTGCCCGAGCTGAAAAGAGATCATTGCTTAGTGAAAAGTATTTTATAGGCGTGATAGGAGTTGAAGCCAGAATGCACGGAACTGAGGAATGACTGCTGTATAAGTTTTCTAGGGCTGTCATAACAATGCACCACAAAATGAGTGATTTAATGAGAAATGTATTCTGGAGATGAGAAGTCTAAGATCAAGGTGCGGAGAGGGCCATGTTCCCTCGGAAGGAGCTGGGGAAGGAACTGTTCTGATTTTTTCTCCTAGATTCTGGTAGTTCCTTTGCTTATGGTATCACAACTTCAATCTTCACATGGCGTCTTTCTTATGTGCATGTTTGTCTCTTCACANGAAGCCAGAATGCACGGAACTGAGGAATGACTGCTGTATAAGTTTTCTAGGGCTGTCATAACAATGCACCACAAAATGAGTGATTTAATGAGAAATGTATTCTGGAGATGAGAAGTCTAAGATCAAGGTGCGGAGAGGGCCATGTTCCCTCGGAAGGAGCTGGGGAAGGAACTGTTCTGATTTTTTCTCCTAGATTCTGGTAGTTCCTTTGCTTATGGTATCACAACTTCAATCTTCACATGGCGTCTTTCTTATGTGCATGTTTGTCTCTTCACATGGTGTGTTCTTTTTCTGCAGGAGTTAGGACTTCAACATATAAATTCTTGTGGGGAGGGGGGACACAATTCAACCCATACAAAGTGTGAATTAATGAAGAATTGTTGGATTCTCGGATTTATTCATGGTGCTATTATTGTCAGACATTCACAAATCTATATTAACTTTTACTCTCTTAAGAGTTCACTAGAGATCACATTGTAACGTAATGTTTACTGTGATAGTCATGGAAGAGAAATACGTTAATGACTTTCACTGTGTAGGGCTACTGCAGTGGTTTCCCAGTTGACCTCTCCAAGGTTGGAGGTAGGGGATGACAGAGATCCTCAGCCATAGCAATTCTTTCTTTACCTAACTTACCCATAAGCAAAGTAAATTTTGAAACCTACCTATCTAAACCAAGACTTTTAGGCACGTTGGAGGATGTATTTTTAGTCACAATGTCGATAGCAAATAAGAAGACAATCTACACTCTCAGCAACTGCAGACAAGAAAAACTGA
>NW_007730146.1:193026-205469 GCF_000696425.1 Galeopterus variegatus
AGCGCCGCCGCGCTTCCCAAGCGGCGCACTATCCAGTGCACCACCGGGCCGGCCCCTGGCTCATTTTTAAAATGGAAATAAAGTGCCCAAACACCAAAATACTGTGCTGAATTCTTTAAAACTTGAAAACTAAAAAACAACCGGTTTTTATCACAATAAACCGTTTTTATTGTGTTAGTCATGGAAGAAAAATAAGTTAATGACTTAAAAATGAAATAAGAATCAGGCTGGTGGAAATGGCTGTATTTCTGAAATTCCATGGTAAGGTATAGTCTAAAATACTGTTTTTAAAAATCAGCATGTTTTTAAATGGGTTTAACTTGTATTGGAAGTCAGAGGGTTTTATTGCTTGGTTTTACTATTGAGACAGATCATGGATGCTTGTAGAAAATATATTTACTTTTTCTAGGCCTCTGGAAGGCCACTTTGACTTCTGTGATTACTTACTAAATATATTGGAAACCACCTATCCTTTGCTATAAGATAATCCTCTTTTGGTCTAAACTCATTTCTATTTGGCTAACTAGCTAGTTAAGAGTGTAAAGGCAGTATGAGGAATTTTAAACTTAGTAGAGTCACATTCAAAGTAAGCTTATAGCAAAATCAGGAGGTCAGATTACCGCAGCTCACTGAGACTGAAATGTGTACTGTAATGCTGAAGAGCTTCTTTTCCTCACAATTCAATGAGACATGAAGCCTGGTGACATCTGAGCAAACGTGGATACTGTTGGTCACTCTTAACTTGTGTTGAATATGCTGACTGAGTCTGGGTCCACTGAGTATCCTGAAAATACTGAGGGGCCAGCAAAACATATTTGACTCTTTGCCAAAACACTTTTCCTTAGCTGTTGCATAGCCATGAGTATTTCATGGGGAATTTAATCCACATGTCTATAATTCATTTACACTAGGAAGGTATTGAATGTTCAGGAAACCATAAAGTTTATGAAGCTGCTTAAGGCTTTTATCTCTGAACCAGAAAGTCATAGTATACCAGAACAACTCAGAATTCAAACATACTGGAGCTCAATAGCTCAATTTTATTTTGCATAATGCATCCTAGGAATCTTTGGAGTTGATTCATAACTTCTAAACCTCAAAATTCTTCTCTAACATAAACACATATTCTGATGACATCCAGATAAGGAGTGCAGGGCTAGAACGAGAATGCTCAACATTAAAAATATCCAAAAAGGTTTCTCAAACAACTACAGATAGAACTTCCATATGATCCAGCAATCCCACTTCTGGGTATATACCCAAAGGAATGGAAATCATCATGTTGAAGGGATACCTGAACTTCCATGTTCATCACAGCTCTATTTACGATAGCCAAGATATGGAACCCACCTAAATGTCCATCAGTGGACCACTGGATAAGAAAAATGTGGTATATATACACAATAGAATACTATTCAGCCATAAAAAAGAATGAAATTCTGTCATTTGTAACAACATGGCAGAGCTTGGAGAAAATTATGTTGAATGAAATAAGTCAGGCACAGAAAGAGAAATACCACATGTCCTCACTCATAAGTGGGAGCTAAGAAACATAGAAAGAAAAGCCATAATAAAACACTGAGCTTTCAGAAGGAGAGAAGAGACCTATAGTTAGTAGAGGTGGGAAAGGGGAAGAGGGAGGGAAGAGGGATACAGAGTAATTGGGTAAGGGACACAAAAAGTAATTATGATTTGTAACGATGAACATACTAATACTATTGACTTGATCATCACATACTGTACACAAATACTGATAGTCAACTGTGTACCCCATAAATATCTATAAATGAAAAAATTTTTAAAAGCTCCAAAAGCCACATTTTGAATAACTCAATTTGAGTATCAGCACAGTGGCCTGAGACTGTGTGGATTTAAATATAAGTCTCTTCCAAGTGACTAAAAAACAACTGGCACTTAAAATTTTTACCCAGTAAAGGGAAGTCATGTTGAATTAATCCTTTGGTATTATGTGATATTCCATAGTTTTTAAAATGCATGTTCTCACTTTTAACTGGGTGCTAAGAAAGAAGGGGAAAAAAAGGAAGTAAGGGAGGGAGGGAGGGAGGAAGGGAGGAAGGAAGGAAGGAAAGAAAAGACAATAATCTGTTGAACTTTCAGAAGGAGAGAACAAATCTAAGGTTACTAGAGATGAGGGGGAAGGAGGGAGGGGATTTGAGGAGGGATAGGTCAAGTAAAGGGCATAAAGAAAAATCATGATTTGTAATAATGAATATTCTAATAATAATAAAAAATAAAATAAAAATAAAATAAAATACGTAATCCCATCTGATTAGGTAAACAGAACTGGGATTATTACTCTCTCCACTTTTAAAAGGGAAAAATGGAATTACACACAACTTTGCATGTTGTTGCTTTCGTTGCAGTGATACAGACTGTTACAGTTCTGAGCTATGAATTGTGTAATAATAGAAGCAATGCTGCATATATCCTATCCCATATAACTATTTTATTTTTAAATTCACTTTTCCCATACTTGTAAGAAATCTTTGATTTTGGTTTTAGTTAAAAAACAAAACGAAACAAAATCATAATCCCTATCATAACACAGAGCTTGAATATTATAATTGACATAAAATTCAGTTCTAATTTTTCTCCAAAAATAAGATGCTTACTCCAGCATGATTCTCTTCATTCCTAATTCTCCGTATTTGCATTTTAAAATGGCCTATTCCTGTGGGGCTAATCTACGAGCAGAGTGTTCTTTGAACTTAATGTGTGCTCCATGGTTAGGTCAATTCCATCAGCGCAGACACTAAGAAATGGGCCAGAACTTATTTAAATCATGTAGTTGACTGGAAATAAATTTAACTTATATAAGCATGCTGCAAAATGTGAATGGAGAATGTTTTACCCCTTAATATGTAAATTCTAACTCAAATCATTTACTTTTAAAAAATTAAGCTAAAGGTTAAGAGATTTGCCATTGTGTAGCATTACTAATGTAATTTAATGGCTATCTTAATATAATGTAATTTGGGTTCACTGATCAGTTAATCTTGCAGATTTCATCGTTTCTGGCATTTCTTCTTTCCTCTTTTGTTTCTCTCTCATAAGTCGCTTGACTCTCCAAATATTCAAGTTAAGTTTAATGTTAATCTGGGTGAAAGTTTAATAGCATGTGAATCCTGCGACCAAATAAAATGAAAAAGCAGATGTCTCTATACTGGTGCTGAACAACATTCAGAGGAGAAACCCTCTCTGCACCAGGGCTTCAGAGCATCTCAACTCTCCTGGTTTCCCTTTTTCCCTTGGTCACTCCTTCTCGTTCTCCTTTTCTGCTTCCTCCTCATCTCTCCCAATTCTCAGCACTGACATGCCCCAAGCTTAGTCCTTGCACTCTTCTGTGCTTTTCTATGTATCTCCTGCATCTCATCTTATCACACACCTTTAATATCTATGTGTCGTTGTCTGTCGAATTTCTTTCACCAATCTGGACCTCTCCCCTAAATATAGACTTTTCTATTCACCTGCCTTCCTGCCATTTCCACCTGGATATCAACTGTATACCTGAGCCCTAATACGTTCAAAACCAAACCTTCCTACCAAACCTGTTCCTCCCGCGGACTTCCCCAACTCAGGCCAAGCTTTGCAGTTGTCTTTGACTTCTCTTGGTTTCTTACACCCCCAATTCCAATCCAATCTGCAAATCCATCCAGCTCTCTTTCAAAATATAACCCGGAAACTGACAGTTTCTCACCAACACCATTGTGACCAGCTTGGTCTTGGCCACCAACCTTTCTCAGCTGGGTTGCTGCTCCACCTCCTGACTGCAGTCCCTGCTTCAGCCTGTCCTCCACACGTCAGCAGAGTGGGACTGCTGAAAACTAGGTCATGTCAGGTCCCTGCTTTGCTCAGAACATTTCAGTAACTTCTGATCTTCCTCATAATGAAAATGAAGATGCCTGTAGTGGCCTCCCACCTGTGGGTTCCTGTGACCTCTCTGATTCAGCTCCTACTGCTTGTGCTCTGGTCCAGTCACACTGGTCTTCTACCCCCCCAGCTCTCCAAGCACAGTCCTGCTTCAGGGACTTTATACTTTCTATTGCCTCACCAGAATCAGTGTCCCCCTGATATCCTCTTGTTTTATTTCCTCACCTCTCTTGGTTCTTTATTCAAATGTCTTCAGAGTGAGGCCATCCTTTTGTTTACAATTATAACCACACTATCCCTTTCTCTAGCACTCGCTAACCCCTCTCTTTTTTTTTATAGTTTGCCCTAGAACTTACTACCACATAACCATCTATACATTTTACTTATTCTTTTTATTTTCCATCTCTCCTCCCTCAATGAGAATGAAGATTGATCCCTAGTTATTTCATACTTTACTGCTTTATCCTTTACCTCTAGAGTAATTCCTAGAATAGAGGAGCAGTCAATAGATACTTGTTAAATCAATGAATGAATGATTACTGCCCATCTTCTTCTCTTTGAGTAGAAGCAGGAAATATAGCACGTGAATTGTTGGATTATTAGACTTGCCCATATGCATATGTAAGTATAACAATCCAACTTGGTTGTTAAAATATGTAAAAAAAAAATCATAAGAACGTGCATTTTTATAAGAATGACAAACACTGATTTTAAAAAAAAACACAAAACCAACTGTCAATCAAGGAACCAGAATATATATTGAATTAATTGTTTCTAGATCATTAATGAACTTGACTGTGCTATTACTCTCAAAGCACTAAATATAGCTGATATCGAACCAAAGGTCCTTCATGATCCTTGAAACTTCCTTGAATTTCTAAAGAAATATTCAGGCTTATAGGAGGAAGTTTTAATGAGACATTGTGCTGTTTAGGAGAGAAGAAATCATAGTTTCTGACCTCAGGGGCATTGATGAAATAATAGAGCAAGAGCTCTAGGGAAATTAGTTTTTAGGAAGTGGAATCTGGTGGCTCATTGCACATTCTAAATAGCATCAGAGTAAGTATGACAGTCTGGCTGATTGGATTTAGTGATGTGGATAGATTTGGCTGCTATATTATCAAAACTGGATTGAAAAACCCCAAATGTCAATTAGGTTTTACAAAGGTATAAGGACTACTGGGCCACAATTCATTCTAGGACTGCATTTAAGTGAGAGCAGCAAGTAGGACAAAGAGAGATCAGAACAATTTCAGGACTGGAATTTTAATCAATGATGCTAAATAATCTTAAATTTGATCTTGTGCCTATCCTGATTTGTTCGTTCCACTCTTATGGAACAGGCACTGTGTGTGGCAGGCAGAATATACTATGGTGACTATGACAGACATGAACCCTGTCCTCACGAAGCTGTATCCTAGTTGTAGAGATGGACATACAGACAGACAAATCAATATATAAATGCTAGTGGAGAGAACAACTGTAGCCACAAGTGTGAGGCCTGTCCTATGGTCTGAATGCTTGAGTCCCACCAAAATTCATATGTTGAAATCCTTGCCCCCAAGGTGATGGTATTAGGAGGTGGGGTTTGGGGAGGTGATTAGGTCATGGGAGCTTAGGGCCCTCATGAATGGGGTCTAGTGCCCTGATATTAGAGAGACCCCTCATCCCTTATGCCATGTGAGCTTACAGTGAAAAGATGGCTGTCCATGAACCAGAAAATAGGCCCTCACCAGAAGCCAAATCTGCTAGTGCCTTGATCTTGGATTTTACAGCCTCCAGAGAGAAATGGGACTGAACTCATCCTTTTTATCAGGAACCCACCCCTGCAATAGCAATATTAATCTACTTATGAGGGTGATGCCTTCACGGCCTAAACATCTCTTAACAGTTCCACCTCTTATGATCATCACAATGGCAATTGAATGTCAACATTAGTTGGAGGGGACATCAAATCATAGCACTGACCACTCAAAACCACCTTTAGTCTCCTCTTCCTTTTCGTTTGTTTATTGTTTCATTGAGGTGTGTTTAAATGGGATTCTGAGACATGAATCCTTCAAAAGGACTAATGTGCATATAGTCAAAATGTTAATTCAGCTGAACTGTTCACATCTTTGCTTCAGATGCCCATGTCTTTGGACCTATTTTATAAGTCACTAAATCTTAAAACAATGAATATGTTATAATGTTGATTATACAGTATCTGATAATAGGTGACAGTTGAGAACAGATTAAACTGTTCCAGGCTAAAACAAGGCTCTTGCTGAAAGGATTTTAAATTCTTAATTTGAGACCTGACCAAGGCAGAACCACATAATACCACATGATACTGTGTGGATGTAGGATGGATTTTGTAACAAGCAAATAATCAGTTAATCAATCAATAATTAATAATACAGTGATAGGTTTTTAGTGTTTAATATTCCACCTGGTGGGTATAAATCAGGTCACATTAGAATGAATTTTCCAATCTCAGTAGCTCTATGCCCATCTTCATGAGCATAAATCTCAGTGACTCATACAACCTCTCTTGCTTAAGTATCTCTGAGATTCTTAGGGGCACCTTGCAATTGCCCTTGCATGGATCTGCTCAAGGTATCACTTTGTACTGGCCTCTGCTCTACCAGTGACCTCAAGCCATAGGCATTGGTCTCTCGACTACCTAACAGCAGACACCAGCAAGTTTGTTCTAGCTATTAATGCTCTACATTTCATCCAGGGCAGTACCACACATTGTCCACCTGCAGAACACAAAGAAGAGTGTATTCTCCCTCCTTGCCCTCTCAGGGGAAGCCAACAGCTGTGATTCTTCTTGAGTTCTCAAGTTTTAGAAATCTAGTGAAGTTCTTCCAATTCTCCCACACAATGCTTTGTCTTCCCAGGATATGATTGGGAGAGTTTATATGTCAATCACCACAACCTACCCAGAATCACTACACCTTTCAGGAACCTCACGCTTTATAGCTGAGTCTGGTTATTTACACTAGATTTCGTTTTTCTATAGAATGAATTCTTAGTCAGAGAGCTACTTTTTGCTTTAGTGAGGATGAGTTAAATCATGCCACAGCAAACAACTCCAAAATCTCATTTGCTCAAAACAATAGAGGTTTACTTCTCACTAATGCTGTATGTTCGTGAATATAGGTTGTCCTATATTCAGTCATGCTTTAGGCTGATGATAGAGAGAGGAAGGTTCTGCTCTTTACTCAGGAACATAGCTGATGGGAGACTCCACCATCTGGAAAGTTCCCAGTCACTGTGGCAGAGGAGAGGAGACATTATAAACCAATTCTTAATGGTTTCTCCTTGGAAGTGACATGCATGAGGGTGCATCAAAAAGTTTATGGAAAGATTCGTATTATCTTTTAATTCTGTTTTTTCATAAACTTTTTCTAGTAATCTTTGTTCACATTTTTTTTGTCTCATTTCATCAAGTCGTAGTGATATTTGAATTAACAAGAGATACCTATATATATATGTGTACATATACAAATTAGAGAGATGGATATCATTTCTCCTTCTGCTCACATCTTATTAGCCAAAATAAGTAAGGTGGCCGTGCCTAACTTCAAAGGGGCAAGGAAATGCAATCCTGCCACGTGCCTTGAAGGAGGACAACTGGGAATGTTGGAGAACAGCACTAGTGAGGATCACACCTTCTTTCTTGAAATTTTGCTTGTATAACCTACTCTCTCTCTATCTACTCCTGCCCCTTAGACATATCTCTATTTGTATGAGCTTCAATCATGAAAATGGTTCAGTGTTCCCCAATATTAGTTAGTGGTTCTGGCTGAAGGTCTCTCACGAGTTGTTGGCTTGGGCTATGATCATCTCAAGGCTCAGTTGCTCTCACAGTGACTCATGTAGCTGTTGGCAAGCCTCGGTTCTTTGCCATGCAGGCTTCTTTCTAGGGCTGCTCACAATATGATAGCTTGTATCCCCCTGAGTGAGAGATGAGACAGACAGACAGAGACAGACAGAGGGAAACATCCCAAAACAGAAGACATGCACAATGTTTTATAATCTAATTTTGAAAGTGACATGCCATCATTTCTGCCTGAGGACCAACCCTGGGATAGCATGGAAGGGAATTATACAAAGATGTGAATACCAGGAGGTGGGGTAATTGAGGGCCATCTTGGAAGGTAGCTTCTACTCCCATTTAGGGAGGCTACTGTCAGGTAAACCCATAGCTGCAAATAAAGTCTGTGCAAATCTCAGCCCCTGCCGAGTAGCATACCGAGCATAGAGTAAACGCTATTTAAAACTTCTCCCGGGGAGGTGGGGGGCATCATTTCATTTAGGCTAGTGGTGTTCTTCTATGCAATTAAATAGTTCTTGTATCTTATAATTTTCTATGTCCAATATCCCAGGAAGTAAATGCACTCTTCCACAGAACATTTGCTTTATTTGTAATGTTTTAAATGCTATTGTTTAAGTGGTTGTTATAGTTGAAATGTTAGCAGATATAATATATTGCAAATAAAAGCAGATAAATTCTTGATAGTCTTTACTTGCCCTTTTCTATAGATGCATGAGCTGTGTGAGCTAAGTGTGATTTTAAATAGGACATTGGGAGGAATTAGAAATAGTGGCATGGTGGTAGAAACCCCACATTAAAATCCATCCTTGTCAGCACTCTGTGATTCCACATGCCAGGCTTCTTTTGGATTAATCGAGAAATTGTTGAAAGATATTAGGGGGAAAATACAGTTCAGTGAGGGGAAGGCAGTTCCTATGGGAGGGAAGGAATATATATGGCCACTATAAAACAAGTAGGAGAATGCATGTGTGAATTTTACACTCACGATTCTATTGATCAAAAGTGGAGAAATTATTTTCCTTTTTTTAGTTAATTGTTCTTACAGTAATAAACCCCACTGGGCAGGAAACTAGGCCTCCTCCCTGTCTTCTCCTGATATTGAAAGAGTTTTGTTTCCTGAAATCCTCGAATCAGCTTCTTATCACCATACCAGTTATGTCTCTTGGATTAATTCAGCTAAACCATGCAGTATGACCTATGCAGACAGTCTGTTAGAAGCACATGGATAGCTTGCCTCCTCTTCTTTCCTTCTTCCTCTATTGTTTCTGTATTTTGGTTGCTTTTATCCTAGCATCTTGAATCTCTTATATCCCAAATTATAGTATGCTCACTAAATGCAAGATTTCTCCTCCTACCCGCCCCCATCTGCCTCTCCCAGTGACATCTCACTTCATTCCCAAGAAAAACATCGCCCTCCCCTCTAAGCTCACTGTGTTTACATTTCTCTGCTCTCTTCGTCTTTCCTCCTTGGCATGCTGGTTTAATCAATTTCACCAAATGACTTTGCTGGCAGCTGTAAAAAGAAAACCCAGAGCAAGTTAATAGCAATCTAATACTGTACTTTTTGTCATTTCTCTAAAATGTACAGAACTGTTTGGTCATTGGATTGATTTTTAATGATCTAAATGATCAGATGTTTCAGCGCTGCACTGCAGCAGCCTGATAATAAATAGGAAAGGGGAGGGGCTTGCATGCTGGTGCTCACTCAGTGCTGGGTGAAAAATCCCTGAAACACCAGCCAAGAAGACAGGATAAAAGGCCAGTCTTTGCCAAATCATATGTTAGCATTTTTAAACAAAGATGCCTAGCTATTTTAATTTTGCACATGAAGGAACTAAAACAAGATGTTTTTGATGAGGGTTTAGAAAATCATCAATAGGATTAGGAGTCAAACTGCAGCCTAATTCTATGCATATTGACATAACAAAACGTCAGTAAAGTGCCTCTTAATAGTCCCAAATAGCATCTCAGCACCCCAAAGATAGTGGAAAAAAAATATATACGTGTGTGTGTGTGTGTGTGTGTGTGTCTGTGTGTGTGTGTGTGTTTTAGCCAAAGGCATGAAAACTCTCAAAGGTATATGAAATCAGTAAATTATAAAATGAATTACTGTGTTTTTTTCCCATTTGTAAGAAAGAAATAGAAAAAAAAGGCAAATATGGGGAAAAGAAACAATGAAATACTGTGAACTCACTGTTAAGACTTACTAACTAGCTGTGTAACTCTGGGTGACTTGCTTTACTATTCTGTGCTTTAGTTTCCTCACTGTAAAATGGACAAAGTAGTACTTTTGTGGATGGTCCAATGAGGAAAGGCACGTCAAGGGCTTAACACTGTGCCTGGCACTTATGAGTTAAGAAGCTCATGCTCATTATTACTCCATCTACTGTCTCTATAATCACACCCTTCCCAGCCAGTCCTTTCCTGCCACATCTAAATTCACAGGACAATGCTGGTCTCACAGAAGAGTGGACAGAGGTGGGTTTGGAGTCTGATCACAGCTCAGCCACTTACTTTCTGGGTCCGTAGGAAAGTAACTTAACTTTTCCAGGTTCTTCAGATTCCTCATTTGTAAAATGGGACTTATTAATACTTGCTTTATAGGGATATTGTGAGTATTAAAGGAAATAATTTGTGTAAAGGTCAGTAAACAAAGCCTTCCCCAGAAGAGAGACTCAAAAAATTGTTAGCTTTATTTTATCTTTCTCCCTAAATTCCAACGTGCTGTTGCATATTTCTAAATGGTATGCGGAAGGAAGCTAATTAGTTTCTTATGCTAATTATTAACTGAATGCCTTCAATTAATACACTATATTCTTTGGAGAAGCTCAGCTCAATTTACATTGCTAGAGATATACAGATACAGAGTTTGCACCACCTGATGTGGGTCTCGCACTGATGAAAGGATGTTCTCCAAGCACAAGCACATTGCTGTTAGAATTCTGCAACACTCCTCGTATATACTTGTATATTTCTTGTTCTATATGGTATAGATCTCCTTGACAAAGAAGGTACTAGTTCATCTTTAAATGTTGGATCTTGGTTATCTATAATAAAGTAGCCAAGGTGGGCTGACTACCTACCTGTCTAATGAGTTTTCATATTAGATGAGTTGGTTCCATGTAGTCTGTTTCATAGCCCAGGTCAGACAGCTCACTAATGGAAATGCTTAACCATGTCACTTTGGTCCAGATATTGTGACTAAAGAAGCCCAATCTCACTGCTGTTAAGAGACCCAGAGATACTCTTTGCTGTTGATAGCAAGAGCATCGTCTTTATATTTGAAAGACACTGTCTCCCCTCTCCCCATTCCATATTGCAAGAAAATTAGATTCTCATTGAAAGAACAGAGCCCATGAGTTGAGGTAACAGGGGTTTGAACACTCCTTCGAGATTATTTGTATTCCTGGGATATATGAGATCAATTTTGGCCTACAGTATTTCCTATGTTTTTCAGATTTGGAGAAAGTCTAGCAGCAAGAGTGGAGAATAAAGCAAAAGAGACTTAACAAAATTACATTTGATGGAATGTTTTAATTTTCTTTAAATACATTACCTTTAGAAATAACAAACTTATGATCAAAAATATAAATTTGGGCTGGGAAATTGAGTAAAAAATCGACTATTTTAAGATGTTCCAAAAATTTTAAGTGAGAAGAAAAAAAGAAGAAGAAGAAGAAGAAGAAAAAACTTTTGGATTGCCAATTATTAAATACCTATTTTTACCTCTGAAAACAGCAAATCACCTACAAATTTTATAACTATATATTATTGTCTTTATACATTCTAAAAATATTTTGATCATTTGTCAGTCAATATACATTTTTAAGCACCTTTGACCCTATTATAGGTTTGGGGGCTTGGAAGATACTGGGGAGGAGGGAGAAGGGTCTAGCCTTCTCTCTAGGAACTTAGGGTCTGGTCAGAGAGACAGAAACATTTTTTTGTTATTATAAACAATGCTAAAATGAATACTTGTGTGTGTGTGTATGTGTGTGTGTGTGTGTATTTGCACTTAAGCAATCATTTTTGTAGGATAGATTCTTACAAATGTAATTGCTTATCAAATGGTATGCATGTTTTTCATTTCAAAAAGTCTGCTAAATTGTAGTACAAAAAAGTATTTCCCATTCCATGTTTTTACCAACTATGCATACCTTATATACCTTTGGGTATATAACCAGTAGTGGGATTTCTGGATCGTATGGTAGTTCTATTTTTAATTTTTTGAGGAATCTCCATACTGTTTTCCATATTGGCTGTACTAACTTACATTTGCACCAAGCCTGTGATAATGTTCCCTTTTTTCCACATTCTTGCCAAAACTTGTTATCTTTTGTCTTTTTGGTAATAGCCATTCTAACAGATGTGAGGTGATATCTCACTGAGGTTTTAATTTTCATTTCCCTGATGATTAGTGATGTTGAGCATTTTTTCATATACATGTTGGCCATTTGTATGTCTTCTTTTGAGAAATATCTATTCAGGTCCTTTGCCAATTTTTTGATCAGGTTATTTGTTTTCTTGCTATTGAATTTCTTCAGTTCCTTATATGTTTTGTAATATTAACCTCTTATCAGATCTATAGTTTGAAAGCATTTTCTCCTAACCTCTAGGTTGTCTTTTTACTGTTGATTATTTCCTTTGCTGTGCAGAAACTTTTTTAGTGTGATGTAATCTCATTTGTCAATTTTTGCTTTTGTCACCTAGGCTTTTGGGTTCATAT
>NW_007730147.1:0-628 GCF_000696425.1 Galeopterus variegatus
GTGTGGGCAACACCAAGCCAAGGGTTGCGATCCCCTTACTGGTCATGAGAAAGAAAAAAAAAGACAAAAACAAAAAAACTGAGCTTTTGTTTATGTACAAGTATTGGGGATTCCTCCTTATTTTGTTGTATTGGCCTATCTGTCTACTCTTCTGCCCTTTATCCACTCTCTTAATTACTAAATATTTATGATAATTTTTAATATCTGGTGGAGAGAATCATATTATCTTTGTCCTTCAAAATCTGATTTTTAACTATTCTTAACTCTAAAGTATTCCACATGAATTTCAGGATTATCCTCTCAGGTTTTACACAAAATATCCAGAATTTCGTGGAATTGCATTGATTTTATAGATTAGTTTGAGAGAAAATTAATATCATTAAATTTCCTCATAGAAACCATAGCATAATCTTCATTTTTCAAGTTGATAATGTTCAACACTTTCATTTCAACTTTTCTTCAAAGATTTTACATATTTTTATTAGATTTATTCCTGAGAATGTTGTATTTTTCTTCCTATTACAAATGTTATTTTTCCTACTCCATTTTCTATTGTTATTACTGGTACATGGTTATAACATTAATTTTTATATGTTGGTGAGCTATCCAGAAACTGCTAAATTCTCAT
>NW_007730147.1:2500-3563 GCF_000696425.1 Galeopterus variegatus
AGGGGGTCTTCAAAAAGCTCATGGAAAGATTTCATATTATCTTCTAATTCTATTTTTCCATGAATTTTTGAGCTACCCTTGTACACATCACCCAGTGCAACCACCCATTTTTCTAACTATTGTGTAAGTAATTCAGGTCAAAACCCTTATTCATTTTGTCTTCTGATTGGCATCTTTACAAAAAAGACAGAGCCCAATTTATTGATTTAAAAAATTTTTACACTAATCATGATTTTACAGTAATTATGCATTTTTATACAAATACAGAATTTATTCACAAGAATAGTATATTCTTGTCAAATATAGAGAATACTATGACACTATATAATCACTTTTTCATAAAACAGTTTCCAGGCAATCTGTTTGTTATAATTAATTGGACCATAAACTACATGGAAATGAGACAAGATATGAAAGTGAAAACTGAGAGAGGTAAGGCAAAGCTAAGTGCCGGCTGAGTATGTAAATAAAATAAAGACTTAAGAAAAAAGTGACATCTTCTCTATTCATATTCCACTNGATGTAAAACCAACTATACGCGAATATAGCTAATTTAGCAGACGTTTCAACAATTTGCTCCTTGGCCAGAGGGATGCTGCTTCCTCTTTCTGCTTCACAAATGCCTGTGGTTCAGATGTCGTCATAAGAATAAATTGCCTATTTTTTCTTAGACACTTTATACCATTCTCCACATTCTCTAGGCTGCTGTTTTCTTCTAACGTCAAGACAGGGTAATCTCTTTATCTTAAAATTATGACATTGCTCTCAGCAAGATTACTAATCTGAAAAATATCAATTATTTTGACTGTCACTCAATGAGCAGAAGTACATAATACTTACACACTTACAGTTTCTGAGAATTCCTTGAACCACCCACATACTATTTCATAGTACATGAGAGCAGGTTCCTGGAATTGAGTTAGAGAGTTCCTTATATGTATAACACTTTGGAATATAAACCAGCAAGACAAAGGCAGGGTTTTAATTAGATGAACTCTGGCGTCCTTTCCTACTCTAACAATCTATGGTTTTATTATTCGAACAGACAGTGAGCCCTAATTCA
>NW_007730147.1:4797-8902 GCF_000696425.1 Galeopterus variegatus
CTTTTTATTTATTTTTTGCTCCCATTTTGATGCCTTTCTCATTCCTGTTTTTTGTTTTTTTTTTTTTTATTGTTTTTGCTTTCATTTAGGTGACTTTTCTTGGAAAGAAGGTGAAAAAGCACTATTTGCTCTTACCAATACTTTTAAGATGTGTCTTTCTAGAGAGTTTCCATACAATGATATACTGTGGGTTAAAAAGTGGGAAAAAGCCCTGTCAAATTGGTATGTTTTTTCTGAATAGCAGTTTAGTCCTATCTCTGCTGGTTGCTAGATGCATGATTTAGGTGAAATTATTTAATCACTCTTTTCCACAGGGTAATATTAGTAGTTATCTTATAGGGTCATAGAAGAAAATAAATAAGTTAACATGTGCATAGCATATATTGCCACTGGGGCTAGGTGTTAATAAATTGCACAGAGTCAATACCAGCTTATTGAGTTAGCACGGTGAATTGAGAATTTCTCATGTAAACACCTAGATGATACATTCAGTCTGAATTAAATTGTGTATATTCACCTCTGTTATAAAACCCTTAGAAATCATTTCTGCACATATTCTCCATGTTTTGTTTTGTTTTCTGATACAAATAAATCCTGGAAATTCCTTTAGGGACTGAGCCTTCCCTCCTGTCGGGCTGGATCACAGACCCCTCTGCCCCATCCTGTGCAGGTCGTGAGTCCGGTAGTTGAAAAAAGATTCTGGCAGCTGATAACAGGATAGACATGGTTTATTCCAACGTGAGCTCTGCTGGCCAGTGGTTCAGAGCCACTGTCTTTTATACTGAAAAGCACGTAATAGTGGCAATGAGCCAAGGAGTATATGGGTGTACATGCACAATTACACTACTCTTATGTAACTTGTTTACAATGGATGTGCTGAATCATACCCAGCCAGATATGAGGTAAGGGGCCTGACTATATTAACTCCATTTTACTCACACCTCCCAAGTTTGACTTTCTAATAGGTCCTCTGAGGAATGCTGGGGAATGAGTCAGCTCAGGTGTGGAGGCTATGATAGGTAGAGAAATGAGGCTCCAGGAGAAATGGCATTCCCTTGCTGGTAGCTATCTCCACTGAGATCAGTACAAATCTTCTTGCTGAGAAGACCTACTTCATCAGACAGAACTAGGGAGGCTTCATAGGATTTAGGCATTATAGTTATTTTCAGTCTTCCATATCCAACAAAATTTTACAGTTCTGTTTCTCAGGGTTCCAATTTGTCCCAGTCAATGCCCTAACTTTCATAACCTTCAAATAAGAAGTCAATTCAGGCTGAGGATTAAACTTTCGGTATGTGTCATTTTGGTATGTGAAGCTTCATTTCTGCCTCTGCTTTTTGACTATGTCAGCACTGTGGCCATAAGAGATAGATTTGTGAGGACAGTCATATAAACTTCCTAATTCTCTGATCATTTTTGAGACTAAGAATTTAATACCCTGATTCTGTAATTTTCATTTTAATGTTAAGTAGGGTCTTTGGAAGCAACCACCCCATCCCACATCCCTTGTGTTTTACATGCCATACATATTATGGAAAAGCCATCACCATTTGATCTGCCAACACCATGCCTTCAATCTGTGTTTTGTTCCAGGTGACCACATAATTCAAGTTTCGTTAGATTATTAGCATTGCATCCTTTAATGCTACCCAGATTGTCACTGCTCAAAACCAACCAGGTCAGATGTTAACAATCTCAGACTCTCAACCCTGAAATCCTGTTGCCACAGCCACTTCTGTTACCAAATACTATACAAGTATTTGTTAAGGTTCAGTTACAGATAACAAGAAACCTCTCTGGCTAGTTTAAGTAAAAAAAAAAAAAGTATAATGTAGGAAATTAGATCCTTCCAAATAATTTAATGGACTAGAAAATTAAGCTCTGGGCTGGGCTTCTAGGGAAGGATCCCATGAAGAACACATCAGTGTTGGCCTGCCAAGGGTGCTGTCACCACTGCTGTGGTTACAAGCTGGGATATCAGGAAACTGCTGCCACGAATATTGCTTCAGGACCTCATGGCTGCATCCATGATCCAAGCCAGCAAATCTGTGCCCATGACTTGCTTCTTAACATGCATGAAGTCAGGCAGCCAGGCACTGGGTAGAAAAAGCAAACACTTCCACGACTGTGCTGCAGGCAGGAGGAGCAGAAGTGTGGCCCTCACTTCAATTTCACTTTCCAACTTTCAGTGTTAGAAATGTATTGTATCTTAAGCTTAACCCCTTGTTAGTCCATTTAGGTCCACAGCATTTTTAGAACCAGTACAGAGCAATAGGTAAACATTTGTTCAATCATTCCCATCAGGATGGACACTTAGGTGTGTGTATTTTTCACTAATAAAAACAATGCTGAAACAACATCTTTGCACAGTCTTCTTAGGCATACATTGAGAGTTTTTAGCCAGCATAGAAATGAAGTAGTGGAATTTCTAAATTATAAGGTATGCACATCTTGAATATTAATAAATAATAGTGAATCGTTAAATTGCCTTCCTAGTTAGCTGTACCAATTTGCTCTTTCACCCGTAATGTTTAGCAATACCTATTTCTACAAATTCTTACCAATATTCGATTTTATCAAACATTTAAAATTTTTCTAATTTGGGGGTGAAAAGTTCTGCCTTATTAATTTGCACATACCTGATTATAAGCAAGATTGAGCATTTTTTGTTTGACATTTTTATTTAATCTGTGAATTATCCAATTTATACCCTTTGTTTCTTATTTTTTATTCAATTACTTTTCTTTTCCCCCTTTGATTTGATTTGCCATTAAATAATCTGAACACTACTTATATCTTTTAAGTTTTATGACTCATTTAAGCAGGCCTATTTACCCCAAGGTCAGAAACATATTTTTTTGTATTTCCTTATTCTATTTTTGTAGCTTTGTTTTTTATGTTTTGACTTTTAATTCAAGAATAATTTTTTTAATGTTGTGAGATAACCTAATCTTATTTATTAAAATAATAAGCCTTTGCCAGATTGTCATTTACTGAGTAGTCCATTCTGACTTCAAATGCTACTTTTATCATAAATTAAAATTTTTCTTGCTTTTCATTTTATTCCACTGAATAATTTTGCAAAATCACAACCCTATACTAATTTGCATAGCTTTAAAATATACTTTTATGTTTTGTAGGGTAAATGATCCCCTTCTTAGTCTTTTTAGGATTATCATAGCTATTTTATTCTCTCATATAAATTTCTGACTTAACCTTAGCATTTCCATTACATATTATTTTAGCAGTTTATTGGGATTTCCTAGATTTATATATTAATCTTCTATATATCTATAACATTGCATCTTAATGTATTATAGCTCTCTTATGTCTCTTAGTAAAGTTTTAATTTTACCTCAGTAAAGATTTAAATTTCCTATATGTATGGGTCAAGGTAAGTTCTGCTAGCTGCTGTAACAAGCAGTCACACATTTTCTCACTCACATCACGGTACAGTGTGGGCCACATGGAGTGGCATTCTGCTTCACTCAGTCATTCTGGGAACTTTGACAGATGCTCTGCCATCATGAATGACAGAATCCCAGGTTTCTCTCTGTCTTGTCATCCAGCAGGCAAATAGGAAAGAGACTGTGAAGGATAATTCAGGTGCATGACCAGGCTTGGAAGTGGTATACATACCTGTGGTCCACATTCAGAACTTGCTTCACATTGCTGGAAGAGCGGCAGAGAAAGTAGTCCTCATATGAGTTCCGGAAGAAAATAAAATGAGTTTGGTGAACTCATAAAATGGTCTCTCCAACCTACTTATAAAGTCCAAGAGAATCCACTGAAAAACTATTAAAGCTAGTGAGAGTTTGTAATTGGAACCAAGCTTAACTTACAAAAAGAAACTATCTTTTTATTAATATAAATATTAATAAGGATGAATAAGAAAATGTAACAGCTCATATGACAGATAATTTTCTCATATTATCTCCAAATAGTGAACGTTTTGGCTTTTTCTTTCTAGTTTCTTAAAATTGTTATATTTAATTTTAAATTTTAGTACAGAACATTTCATTACACTGAATTGAGTGGGAGTAACTCTCTTGTTTGCTATAATAAAATTGCAACTGGTAAAAAAAAAAAAAAAAAAAAAAAAAAA
>NW_007730147.1:9827-38120 GCF_000696425.1 Galeopterus variegatus
ATCCAAGAAATTATTATTTTTGTTATTACTTATTACTATTGGTGGAAATGGCAAAACTTGTAGGCAGGGGACCAGGAGTTCGAGTTCTTCTTTCATTGTTTATTATTTACCTTTTCATGCCTTGACTTCATTTTTAAAAGGACTAAAATCATCTTTCCTGACAATGATCTGGACTGAGCAGACTGTTTCTTTCTGTCCAGTTTCTATGGTAAACTCATCTTTCCCCAAGTTTTTTATTACCACTATTAATACCGATGACTTTGTAAACTATGCCTCCAGCACTGAGCTCCCTGCAGAAATCCAATTGAGATTTCCACATCCCTGCTGGAATCACTACTTGAATAAAAGATGAACACCTCAAGTGTACTTTGTCCAAAAGATAGCACATTGTTTTTCCCCTCGAACTTGATGCTGTTGCTGTGTTCTCAGTCTTTATATACATTATACTTTGCCCAGTTGTTCAAGAGAGAAAACTTGGAGTTAATCATGGCTTGGCCTCCACGTCTAACTATTTATCCTACTTTAGCAAAATGTGAAATTTGATATTCCTTCCCCCCCACCTACAGCCACTAGGTGACATAAGATGTCTCATTTCTCACTGGATCTACTGAAATAGCTTCCTAACTGACTTCTCTGGGTCACCTATCACTTACCTCTTTAATGCTGCTAGCTTTGTATTACTAAATCTACAGAAGTCATCATGCCACCTGCTTAAAACCCTTGGATTGGTCTCCTTTGCTTCCATATTAAAGTAGTGTGTTTACACCTTCATTCAACAATACTAAGCACCTAATGTGTAACTAGTATCATCTCTGGAGCCTCCCACTTTCCTCTCTCTGGCACGCAAGAGCTCTGATAATCTGACATCTTTCCAACACCATCTCCTGCCATTTCTCTCTACTCACTCTAGATTCCTTCCACATTCAACTGCTTAAAAAAAAAATAATAGACTTTAATTTCTGAACAATTTTAGGTTTACAGAAAATTATTCAGAAAGCACAGAAAGTACTTCCCATATGCACCTTCCCTTCCCTCACAGTTTCCCCTATTGTTAACATCTTGCATCAATGTGGTGTATTAGTTAACAATTGGTGAGCCAATATTGATATATTAGTATTAACTAGAGAGTTCACATTAGAGTTCACTCTGTATGTTGTACATTCTATATGTTTTGACAAATAGATGACATGGAAATTAATAGACTTTAATTTCTGAACAATTTTAGGTTTACAGAAAATTATTCAGAAAGTACTTCCCATATGCACCTTCCCTTCCCTCAAACACAGTTTCCCCTATTGTTAACATCTTGCATCAATGCGGTGTATTAGTTAACAATTGGTGAGCCAATATTGATATATTAGTATTAACTAGAGAATTCACATTAGAGTTCACTCTGTATGTTGTACATTCTATATGTTTTGACAAATAGATGACATGTATTCATCATTAAAGTATCACATAGAGTCGTTGCATCACCCTAAAAATCTCCCCTGTGCTCCATCTATTCTTTCCCTGCCTTTAAATCCCTGCCAACCACTGATGTTTTTACTGTCTCTGTAGTTTTGCCTTTTCCAGAGTGTTATATAGTTGGAATCATATAGTATGGAGTCTTTTCAGATTGGCTTCTTTCACTCAGCAATGTGCATTTAAGGTTCCTCCATGTATTGATAGTTCATTTCTTTTTATTACCGAATAATATTCCATTGTAGGGATGTGCCACAGTTTGTTGATTCAGTCATCTATTAATGGACATTTTTGTTGCTTCCAAGTTTTGTCAATTATGAATAAAGCTGTTATAAACATTTGTATGCAGATTTCTGTGTGAAACAATTGCATTTTCCATGCCTTTGTGCTTTGTATCTTCTATCTGAAATGTCTTTTCCCCTCTTATCCTTGTAGTAAGTTTATTTATAAATTGAATTCAATTTAACAAATATGTTATTGAATAAATTCTACATGTCAGGTCCTTCTATTAATTCTTAGGAAACAAGTGGGAACTAGATAGACATAATCACAATTAAAATGTGGCTGCAATGGAACGTTAGCTCTATGCTGCCACTGGAGTTTCTGTCCCAGGTTTGGAGGTTGAGGGAGACTTTCCAAAGGGAATCTGACATCCTTCAGGGCCCAAGTCCGAATATCTGCTTGGGAATGAAACCCTCAGACCTGCGTTGTGCCCTCCTCTTCTAGTCAAAATGCATTCTCTTCTTTGTGTTCCGATAGCATTTAGTTCATAATTCTTTCAGGGTACTTATTACAATACGTTCTTTTCTGGTAGGGATGTATGGCATTTCCTTACTCTATTGGCAGCTTGCTAAATATGTAAAGTACCTACTTGTGCCCTCCTCTTCTAGTCAAAATGCATTCTCTTCTTTGTGTTCCAATAGCATTTAGTTCATAATTCTTTCAGGGTACTTATTACAATACGTTCTTTTCTTGGTAGGGATGTATGGCATTTCCTTACTCTATTGGCAGCTTGCTAAATATGTAAAGTACCTATTTTTTCTATATTTCTAGACCTACAGCAGTGTAAGTATAAAAACCAGTAATATTTGTTACATTAAGTTGAATTGAGCTTATTTGAAAGTCCTTTCTACTTTGAGACACATGAGACTATCAAGGATAGTTGTCATGATTATAGGGTTTTTGTTCAGCCAAGACCCTACTGGAGTTACCAGCCCAGCCACTGCTCTGATGTAAGACCTTGCTATGGTCTGAATGTATGTCCCCTCCAAAGCTCATGTGCAAGCTCGATCCTCATTGTAACAGTGTTTGAAAGTCAGGGCCTTTGGGAGATGATTGGATCGTGAGGACTGTATCCTCATAAATAGATTCATCGTTCATGGATTAACGAGTTAATGATCTAATGGCTTATCAGGGAGGAGACTGGGGACTTTCCAAGGAGAGAAAGAAAGCATGTGAAAATGCTTTTGCTCAGAGGGCTCTCGCTCAGCCCTCTCTATGTGATAGCCTACGCTACCTCAGGACTCTGCAGGGAATCACCACCAAGAAGGCTGTCACCAGATGTGGTCCCTGGACCTCGGACTTCCCAGCTTCCCAAACTGTAAGAAATTACAGAGTACTTTATGTTTAAATTACTGAAGAATACTTTCAGGTATTCTGTCATAAGCAACAGAAAACTGACTAATGCAGACCTCAAGATATTAAGCCTCACTTTCCTCAGTTGTGAAATAGGGAAGGTAACTGTGAAGATTGAATGAGACATTACATACAAAGGCTGCTCACATTCCTGCCAGTCAGAGCCCATTACAGTGAACTATTTTGCTCTTATTATGAGTCTTGTAGCTCCTAGCATAAGGCTCCATTCTACACACTTAGTATCTGATGAATAAATTATCCTATGAATTTGAAATATTTCTTTAGCTTTACATTAAGCAGTGCTACTCCCTGCTTGTGGCAAAGCTGATTTTAGAATTTTTCTTATTTTTGTATACTGGGGAGGGTTTTCTTCTGAATCTTCCTGGAGACAGACTCTCTCAATCTTGTTGACTTGCAGGTATGTAAGTCAGCCCTTTCTGTGATTGAATCAATGGGCCAGAAATGCAGGACTTGTCAGTTCTGAACTGGACAATTTGCCTAATTGTCTCAGGCCAAACTTTCTCTCTACTGGCGTTCCCTCCTGTGAGATGACTTTTGTCCCAGGTGTATCACTAATCTACCTCACAGAGGCGTTCTCTTCTCTGCCCACTCTACTTTCTCTCCATGGTGATACTATCCACTCATGCAACTTTAATTACCATGTGTTTACCAAAGTGCCCCAAATTAATTTCTCCAGTCCAGACCTCCAGATCAGTGACCAAATGCTGCCCAGACGTTTAATCCTGGATGTCCCAAAGGTATCCGTGCTGAGCTCATTATTTCTTCTATCCCATTTGGCCAGATGCTAAAGCCAGAAGCTTTCTCACCAACCTCGACCCTTATGAATAATCCACTCTCAACTTCGAATTAATCACCAAGTTCTAGTAATCTTCCTTTTTACTGTCTCTCACATCAGGCCACTTTTCTCCATCCCCGCTGCTATCACATTAATTTAGGTGATCATCTTCTGTCTCCCAGATTGTTGTAGCAGCCATCTGACTGCTCTCCCTGCCTCTGGTTTTGTTCACCTTCAGTCTTATCTCCAACCATCTCTTTAACCAGAACGATCTTTCTAAAATGCAAATCTGATCAGGTTATTACCCTGTTTAAAGCTCCAAATCCTTAACATGGCTTTCAAGGGGCTTCGTGTTGGATCTTCAGCTTATCTTCAAAGCCATATTGTCTATCACTGACCTTCCACGTTTTAGTAGGATCCACTTCAGGTCTCACATGTTGTGCTTGTCTCACTGCTGGGCTTCTGCAAGGCTGTTTCCTCTGCCTAGGGTAGATTTCCTGATCCCCTTCCCATCTTCTTTCATATTTCTTCACTTCCTTTCCATTTTAATTTTTCTTATAAGCCTTTTTGACCCCCTATCCCAAGACTTGATGTGTTTTTGCACTTTGTTGTCAAAGCATCCTAACTCAGTCTGTATTTTAATATGTATCACATTGTAGTGTAAACCATGGTTGTTAACTGTAAACTTGTGTGCTGCTATTTATCAAATTACAAGGACCCTGAGATTTGGGAGATTTTTTTTTTTTCTTGCTCATTTTGTATCCTCGGTATCTAGGACTTTGGCACGTAGTATGTATTAACTATTTGCTAAATTAAAAAATTAATGAAGATTAACAAAAGCATTTGGAAATATACAAAAAATTATAGGTAAATATTTCAAGCAGTGACAATGAAGAGTACTTTTCAAAAAGAAATTATTATTTATTATAAATTGCCACTCCTGCCCGAGTTTAAGCTATAACAAGGAAAGGTCATGTTCTTTTGGAGTTTTCTATGAACACTGAATTTCATGAACTTTTCTCTTACAGGAAATTTGTAGGACTTGAATTCCAACCAAATATGAAAAATTAGAAAGAGGTTCAAAATAAGAATTAAATATGCAAAGAAATTCTGTCATAACTCCTAAGCCAAAACGCACAGATTTTGTTTATAAAATAGCCTAGTTTTCAGAAAGATGGATTCTGAGGCTATTTTGACAACATTATAGTTTGTAATGGAATTATTGAATGAGACAGGAGACCATTTTTCCTTTTAAAAACTACTATTTTCTTTTCATTCACAGTCAAGCTTCAGCATTTTTATTCTCATTTTTTCCTTTTCATATATTTCATTTTCTGTGTTGCTTAATTCCAGTTAATTTTCCCCTAAACACGTCTAATTTATTGATGAGTATATGAAGTGTTTGAAAGTCATCTGGAGAGTGTGTGAAAGGACACATGCCACATAACTGCCTAAGACCACTTTTTAGATTCACCATTGATAATATGGAAATGAATGAATATTCCCTTAAATGAGTGAGGTCATTCAGTGTATAAATCTGATTTCTTATCTATGTATGAGCCTCCAAAAATAAAGGAAAACAAACAAAAAACAAACAAAGGCAAGACCACAAAATGCTGTCCCTACCTAGTCACCATAGAGGGCATCCTACCTGCACATGTGCCCTGTCCATATACCCAGGGCATCGTCTCAACCTCTAGGCACCCTACTCTAACATGAGAAAAACAGAAAGGAACAGAAGAAAGGAGACAGTTCATGAAGTAGAATAGTTTTTAAAATTTAATTTTCTCGTAGAGGAAAGAGTAGTTATTACATCCAACAAATAGGAGCAGGACACCATAAAAGAGAAACATCTAAGGAACAAGAACTCTTGAAAATTAAGTGCCCAAAAGCAGGACAAAAAAAATTTGGAAGTTTGAAAGATAAATTTAAAAATATTTCAGATAAAATGGAACAAAAAGGCAAGGATATGGAAAATAAGAAGTCTGCTTTTAAAAATTGATACAGGTATAAAAATACTTTTAACTCCAAGCATCTTTCTCAGGAAGCTACTGCAGGCATTGTTTCACCAAAAGAAGAGACCAAATCAAGAGAGAGTGGGATCTGGGAAACTAAAACTCAGTATTGAGGAGACATAAAGGGGGTCCCCAGGATAAAGCCAAAGGGTGATCCCACATAACATAAGTGCAGCAGACCTCCAAAACAACCAGTCCATGTAGAATCAGGATGGTGAGATTCAAAAAAACTGATATAGTAAATTACCTGATGTATATGGATACTTTGAGAGGAGTTTGGAAGAATTAGTGATAGAGACTCAGTTAGGATTCAGTTGGGAAACACAACCACTATGTATTTAGGGATAATTCTGGGATTAAATGGTACACAATGAGGAAGAAGCGGGGAATGTGATGTCTGCAAAGGGCGATAGGAGAATTAGAAAATTAAGCCATGAACCAGCCCACCTAAAGCCTGGCACAGGTGGACAAGTTGGAGCTTGCAGGAAAATCTGAGAAGTCAAGTGCTGTACGTCCAGACACTGAAGTGGCTCCCGCAGAGGGGAGCTTGTGGAGAGGTCTACGGGAAGCTCTTACCTCTGTGTAAATAACACGATCTAACAGTGGTCCTGAAGACACTGCTGGTCAGCAGAGCCAGTGGTCCAGAACTGGGCAGAAATCAGAAGAGAACAAGCCCAACCTGCACCTGCCAGGCACCTCTGTGTTTGTCTGCCATAATTCTTTCCACAAAAAGATCTTTGAAGACTTGCCAAGCATTTGATGTAAATAGGCACACGCGCCCAGGTGTCCTGGGTTATGGTCTAGTGTAATTGCCCATGTGTGCCCAGGTGTCCTGGGTTATGGACTTAAGTATAAAGGCTCTGATCCATGGCACTTCCCACCCCCAGGATGCTCTCGAGGGAAGTCAGGGGGAGGCCGTTACTGCTGGTGCCCGGGACCCTCCGCAAGGCCGCGGCCACCGCTGGACCTGTAAGCTACCAGATCTGTAAGCTGCTGCTGATGATGAGGACTGAGCTCATGTCCTCTGCCAACAGCTCCCGGAATATTTCCCAATTACCTAGCATGCACCTGCATGTGAGAGGTTTGGGGACCCAGTCTGTACAATGGGTTTGAAGGGTTTGAGCCCTAGCTCTGACAATATAAATGGAAACTTATTATAACTTAAATAGTAACTAAAATAATGAAACATTTTGGCTTTAGTTATGATTTGCCTTACTTACTACACTAGTCATTACCTTACTACACTAGTCATTGGGTTAAACAACATTCTTAGAAAGACATTAGAATATATCTGGACGCACTGACAAGTTTGATTTTTTTTTTGTTTGGGAAACTCGAAGATTATATGTTATAAGGATGTGTGGACCCTTAAATTCCACTGAGTTACATCCTTGTGCCATTTTATTAAGGGTAAAATAGTGAGCTCATCTTTAGAAAGAGATAAGACAGAGAGAGAGAGACAGAGTATACATTCAGAGATAACTATAGTATAAAAGGAAAGTACAGAAAGAAAAAAGTAGCTGTTTAGTTCCAAAGGGTTTCTAGTTTCTAATTCTAGTTTAAAAAGCCAGTCTGTGTTTTAGACCCTTGAATTCTGTAGATATCCAAATATCTTTCCAATATATCCCACCCAAGTAATACCCCAGTGATCAAAAATCTTGATTTGCCTTGCACAGTCCCAGTTTATTACTAAAAGTAATAAAAAAAATGTTTACTACTGCATCCTGGGAAACCCTCCAGTCCCAGACAAATTGAGAGTGATGGTCACTCTAATCTATGCGTATTTTCCTCTTAAGCTAATGTGATGTGGGTCTTGGAAACTGTCAATCAGGAAAGCCTTGATTAAGGCATCCACTTTAAGCCACATGCAACTGATGAAGGTCTATTGCATCCAAAACCTCTGTTACTCATTTTATCTTCTGCTTGGTTTTATCATTTATAACTCAGTACATGATGAAGCTGTGGGCAGGAGAGTTGTTAATTGTAAGTGAATAAGGCAGTTACTTCAGATTGGGGTGATCCATGTTGAGAGGTACTATTCTCAAAGGGCTAATCATTAGAATATGTTGCAATTTTCAGTGTCTTCTGCATTATAACATTTTGTCCTAGAATTGCTTTAAAGTGCAAATTTTAACAAGCAATTCAGTACTAATACAATGCTCTCTCTTTCACACACCTATAATAAAGTAAATGTTTTCCTCAGTGTATACATATACTTAATCAGGGAAGTTATGCTTTATAAAGTGGTTTTCGGCTCTCAAAATTATTTGACTATTAATATTTGCAGCTGATATACTTTAATAACTGCGTAATCTGTAAGAAAGATCCATGAACTCAAGGGAAGTCAATCCTGTAAACAAGCCGAGGAGATGATTATTAAGAAATAACAGTGGCAACAGCCTGAGCAGCAGCAGACAGACCACCCAGAGAGGCTGCCTCTCAGCTGTGGCTCCCCCCACCTGCACCCAATTTGAGAAAAGAAATGATGACAGCCTAGTTACGAGGCACAGCCCTCATCAATAAAAGACTGTCAGCAGCTTTGCAGATGGGCTCAGAAAATCTGCTTAGGTCTTTTCTAGGCTATCTTACCTCAAGTATTCCTAGCTTTCTACACCCTTCTTAGGGCCCTCGGTAAACGAAGAGCAGTAGGAGTACGAAAAAATATGATCTAATGAGGGTATCTTGTATCCATACAGCTCTTTCACGAATGTTTTATGTGATCCTCTCGACAAACTGTTGGAGAGGCAATGAAATTATAATTACTTTGTTTGATAGATTAGAAATCAAGAGAGGGGCTGGCCCAGTGGTGCACTGCTACAGTGCGCCGCTTGGGAGTGCGGCGGCGCTCCCGCCGAGGGTTCGGATCCCACATACAGACCGGTTCCCGCTCACTGGCTGAGCGAGGTGTGGGAGCAACACCGAGGGTTGCGATCCCATTGCCGGTCCCGGTCCGGTACGGGTGCAACACTGAGGGTTGCGATCCGTTGCCGGACACAAAAAAAGACAAAAAGGAAAAAAAAAAAAAAAAAAGAAATCAAGAGAGCTCTGTGGTCTTGCTCAATTGGTTCATACCATCATTTCTTTACTATTAACTAATATTTGTTGAGCAATTATATGTTAGGCACTGTGGGTTAAGCACTTTAAATGGATTATCTCATTTACCTTCACAGAACCATATTGGAGTAGATGATATTACTGTTAATGTACAGACGAGAGAACTTGGGCTCAGTGGGGTTATAACAACTTGTCTAAGAAGTAGAGCCAGAATTCAAGCCCGTAGTCTAGAATCCAGGCTCTCCACCTAGTCTTGACCCTACAATATAAATCAATATTTTTGAATGCCTATTGCTTAAATTATTTTGCATTTTTGGCCCCAGTTTAACTAGTTTTAGACACTTGTCCTATGAGCATATGCTAACAATATGAACATTGATGTGACAGATATTTATTGAGCACTTAATATGTGCCAGGCGCTGTTATATATTTTGAGGGACTATTTGTTAAAAAAAAAAAAAAACAGGCTACCTTTCCTGTATTGAGGTGATTATATTCTTTGCTTTTCTCCAATCTTTCTTTGTTATTTATGCCAGGATGCTGTTTTTATTCCTGCACTGGGTCTCCCACATGTGAGTTGCAAGGAAATAATAGGAATCATAGAGCTTAAAAGGCACTGGCAAGAGTTTTGGAGTTTGAGATGCCTTCAATAAATATGCATAAAGCAGGAAGGACTTGTCAGACCGTAAAATGATTGTTGTTGGAGAGAACAGTCATTTTTCACTCGTAGTTCCTGCAGAAGAAACCTCTACTAAGTAACTTTTTTGACCTCTGTGCATCATCATGAACCTTCTCCAGGTTTTCTGAAGTTTGGAAAAGGAACTGGAAGTGCACTGCTCAATCCCCTCTGCATTTGGTTTGAAATCTTGTTGCCTGCAGAGAGGGTGCATTTGAGCCTGCTTTTTCCCAAGATGAGGGAAGTAAGTAGGGCAGGCTCTGCTCTTGTGTGGGGAGGGCTTCTGGTGTCCTGCACTACCTGTAACTGGTAGCTAACTTGGCATACTCAGGGATGAAGTGTCACAAGCCCATTAGGCCTAAATCTGATGCTCACTCTCTCAGGAGCTCTTATGATTAAAAAGTTATTTTAATCTCACTCCTGCTTATTATAAAAATTTTCTCTGAATTTGGGAGGGTAAAAAAATTGCTTTTTGTTAAAACAATTGGCAGAGAAGAATTCATGGACCTATATTTTCTCTGGATCTGTAAATGATGTATTAGAAATGTCTGTCAATTTGCTAATGATGTATTAGAATTGTTTGTCAATTTGTCAGTTAATAGAGACTACTCTATTAATTTCTATGTACATAGTATGTACATAGCAAGTCCTGAAAAGGTGCCCAGTAAAAGTTTGAGAAAAAATAAGAATGAGCTTTGGCTTTTCTCATTTGTAATATAAAGGACTTGGATTCGATAATTTCTCATGCTCCAACTAGGATCATCCTGAGATTCTTTGTGGAATATATGGGCTTAAAAAAGGCAGAATTTCTACTTCGAGTAAAGATAGAGTAACAGGGACTGAATTAACTGACCTACCTTAAACAAATAGAAAACTGGTCAATACATGTGAAAGAAGGATTTTTCAAACATCAAACAATTGGCAACTGGGATCCCTAAGAAAGGGGAAACAAACAAGTAAGCCCTATAATTGCACCAGCTTATAAGCTGTAGGATTGAGAGGGTGTATTAGTAACAGTTCTGCAGGGAAACAGAACCAATAGAATGTGTATACATACACAAAAAGATTTGTTACAAGGAATTGGCTCATTCAACCAAGGAGGCTGGCAAGTTCAAAATCTGCAGTGTAGGCCTGCAGGCCAGACCTAGTATAGTTGGTTGTGCTGGTAAAGTCTGAAGGCCATCTTCTGGAGAATTCTCTCTTGCTCAGGGAGGCCAGGCCCTCAACTGATTGGATGAGGCCCACCCACCGCATTATGGAGGGCAATCTGTCTTACTCAAAGTCCAGTGCTTTAAATGTTAATCTCATCCAAAACACCCTCTCAGAAAAAGACCTAAATGCAAATTTCAGCAAATTAATGTTGAGAGAATGCATTGCTACAGGGGATGTTAAAGGAAGTTTATTAAGAAGTAAAGTGATACTACATAAACACTTGGATCTAAACCATCTTAGTGTGTTTTCTGTGGCTATAACAGAATAATAGAGACTGGGTAATTTATAAGGAAAAGTTATTTATCTCACAGTTCTGGAGGCTGGGAAGTCCAAGAGCATGGAACTGGCATCTGCTCAGGGTCTTCTTGCTGTGTCATAACGTAGTGGAGAGTGTCACATGGCAACAGGGCAAGAGCAAGAGATCTAGAGAGGGCTCTCTTTTATAGCAAAGCCACTCCAGAGATAACAAGCCCACTCCCATCATAGTGACATTGATCCATTTATGAGGGCAGGGGGTTAAGTTTCCAAAAAATAAACTTCAGGGGGACACATTCAAACCATGGCATAAACATAGGAATGAATAGTGCTAGAAATGGTAAATATATAAGTAAATTTTTTCTCTCATTGTTAATTTCTTTAAAGAATATTCGACTGTTTAAAGCAAAAGTAATGTACTGTGGAATTAATAGCATATGTCGTAGTAAAATGTATGAGAACAATAGTGCAAAGGCCGGGAGGGGAAAATGAAAATATTCTTATATTCTTCATAAAAAGGCATATTATTTGAAAGTGGATTGTGATAAATTAAAGATGTATATTTTAAATCTGATTGCAACCACTAAAACTAACAAAACAAACAAAAGTATAGCTGACAGAACAATAGAGAAGATAAAACAGAATCTTTTAAAAAAACTCAATTAAATCCTAGAGAAGGCAAGGAATTAGAGAAAAATAGACAAAGAGCAGATGTGGCAAAGAGAAAACAAATAGCTAGACTGAAGGTGTAAACCTTGATTGATCTTATTAATAATTGGATAAAATATAAATGATTTAAACACTCTAAAATCAGATTGTTAGACTGGATTAAAAAAACAAAGATAGCTATGTGCTTTCTGTAAGAAACATACTTTAAACAAAAAGACACAGAACAGTTAAATACAAAAGATAAACAATGATATCCCATGTAAAAACGAATCCAAAGAGAGTTTGGATGTCTATATTAATGAACGTCAAAGTAGATTTTAGTACAAGGAATGTTATCAGAGATGAACAGTGATATTTCACAATGATAAGGGGATAAGTTTGTCATAAACATATACAAATCTTAAATGTATATGTGACTAATAATTTCAAAATACATGAAGCAAAAGCTGATAGAATTGAAGGATAAATAAGTAAATCTACAATGAGAGTTGAAGATAGTAACATTCTTCTCTCAGTAATTCATACAAAAAGCAGATAGAAAATCGTAAGTTTATAGAAAATTGAAGAACAGTATAAACAATACTGGACACAAAAACTGCAAAATAAACATTGTTTAGAAATACACGTAGACCATACATTAGGCCATAAAACATATCTTAAGTTTAAGATGATTGAAATCATGCAGACCACAATGGAAGTAAACAAGAAATCAATAATAGAAAAATGTGTGGAGACCTCCCAGTCAAATCTTATGGGGTGCAGCTAAAGCAATGATTGGAGGGAAATATTTCAGTCAGGTTGAGCTGCTATAACAAGAATACAATAGATTGGGTGAATTAAATTACAAACGTTTATTTGTCATAGTTCTGGGAGCTGGGAAGTCCAAGGTCAGGGTGGCAGCAGATTCTGTTCTCTGGTGAGGTCACTCTTCCTGGTGTGCAGATCTTCATCTTCTCGTTGTATCCTCACATGGTGGGGGATGGAGGAGGATGAGAGAGAGAGAGAGGCGTTCTCATGTCTCTTATAAGTGCACTAATCCAATTCATGAAGGCTTCACCCTTATGGCCTAATTACCTCCTAATAATTCCTCCCTAATACCCTCCCATCTCCCAATACCATCACATTAGGGATTAGCATTTCAACATATGAATTCTGGAAGGACACAAACATTCTGTCCATAACAGGAAATAATGTTTATGTAAGAAAAAAAATGTCTCAGATCATAAGGTGGTCCAAGCCTCCACCTTATGCAGCTAGAAAAAGAAGAGCAAATTAAAACCAAAGTGAAGATAAGGGATGAAATAATAAAGATAATAGCAGAAATCTATAAAATTGAAAACAGAAAAAAAAAATAGAGGAAATCAATGAAACCAAAAGCCAGAGCTGTTCTATATCTTGTTTGCACTTGTCAAAACTTGCAGAACTGTACAATAAAAAATGCAAATTTTATTGTCTATTGCAAAAATAGTAGCAATATATTATGAGTTTGTAGTAAATGCAAAAGCAAAATATTTGACAATTATAGCACAAAGGACAGGAAGGGGAAATTGGAAACTGTTATAAAGTTCTTATACTGCACGATGAAGATATATATTGTAAACCTTTGGGTAATTACCAAAAAATTAAAAAGTTTTCCAAGAGATATAAATAAGCCCCCCATGAAGCCAAAAAGAAATAATATAAAAGAATCAACTTATGCAAGAAGAGGCAGAAACATTGGAGCAAAGAACAGATGGAACAAGTATAAAATAATAAGATGAATTTAAATCCAAGTCTATCAATAAGGGAATTAAATGTAGACAGTCTGAACATGCACTTTTATAAGTAAACAATATCCTTCCAAGTCATAGAGTCAGTTGTAGAACTTGTAGATTCAGATTAAGGTAGCAAAGCAGCAAAAAGTTTCTTTAAAAGCAGGCCTATGTCAGGAGGGAATTAAGCAGAAAACGGGAATTTTGAAATAAGCCTTTACAAAAGATTCTGATTTTAAATACGCCTAATCAGGTGAAACCCTTGGGAAGGCAGAGCTTTGGAGGCAGCACCACTTGCCCATCACTGCTTTTCTCTTTCACAAGTGTCCTATTGTGTTTTGTCCAGATGTGGTTGGGAGTGGTGGACAGTGGACAGAGGTCCAGTTCTCAAGACCCAGACAGTCCCTCATTCCATCCCCAGCTCAACCACTGATTCATGTAATTTTGGTAATTGGGTCAGTTTTATTTAAATATGTAAAATAATATTTAATTTTTATCTTAGTCACTGGGAAAAGATAAAGAGATAGAGGATGGGCTCTCTAGGAAGTTGTGAACTCTTCAGTTTAGGAACTTTTACTATTACTTTTAACAAATAATCAATTTTCACCTGATTTTTCTCACTTTTTATGCAGGGGGCTAATGTTAAATTACATCCTCTATAACCTGTTTTCCTTTTCCAAACTAATTTTGTTAGAATATTATGAGATTGGAAACCATGATGTTAACTATGACCTTGGCAAATTCTGTGACTGAACAGGAAGCCAAAATGTATTAATACATTTTGTAAAGAAATTTATCTTTTGAAAAATGGATTGGCTTCTAAAGGAATTTTTGAGAAGGCTTGTAACCCTCTTGAATGAAAGAAACATTGATAATTTATCTCTATTTCCGTGAAGTCTACAACCCCAGAGATTACCCCTTCTAGTCTAGAAGCAGGAGTGACCACACAGCATTGAAATACGTATGGCAGATATCCTTGATTTCTATTCAACAGCCATTTCTTTATTGTTTGCTAATGAGACCCTTCATTTTTTATGGGGACAACAATGTACACAGTCCTAGTCAATGGTTGATGATTTTTTTAAGCATCATTTCTCAGAAGAAAAGCTTCTGCCAATAGACAGGTGGGAGCTAATTCTTAGTTGTACAGAACTCTACTGTCCATGGAAAGAGTTTTTGCATCCCTTTCTGTGGCACTCTCAAGGCTAGTAGTGTTCTCTAGTCATTGTGATAACCAAAAAATATTCTCTACCATTTCCAAATGCTGCTAGAGAGTACTGCTCTTTGTTGAGAAAACTTTGGCTAAGCCATACTAGTCTGCTTGGGCTGCCTTAACAAAATACCACAGACTGGGAGGCCTAAACAACAGAAGTTTATTCTCTTACAGTTTTAGAGGCCAGAAGTTCGAGATCAAGGTGTCAGCAGGTGTGGTTTCTCTTGAGGCCTCTCTCCTTGGCTTGCAGATGGCTGTCCTCTTGCTGTGTCCTCACATGGTCTTTCCACTGGGCACAAACACCACTGCTGTCTCTGTGTGTCCAAATTTCCTCCTCTTATAAGGACACCAGTCAGATTGTATTAGGGCCCTCCTTAACAGCCTCATTTTAACTTAATTACCTCTTTGAAGCCCCACCTCCAAATACAGTCACATTCTGAGGCACAGGAGGCAAGAGCTTCAGCATACGAATTTTGGGAGGACAAAATTCAGCCCATAACACAAGCCAAATATTAAAATTCTGCTTTCTTTTTTCAGGTATGTTGAGAGATAAGATAAGATGCAATAAAAATTCTAGAGTTTATTTGAGCAAACCAGGGATTCATGAAACTTAACTTGGCATTTACAAGCATTTCTTGTAAGTGCTTGTACAAGTATTAGAGAAAAAAGAAATAAGCTCAGCCAATCAGAAGCTGCCAACTAACTTATAGTTATATAACTAGGAACTTTCCAGAGGGCCAGACCAAATAAATAATAATAATAAATAAATAACTGTTGGCTGTAATCAACCAGATACTCTTTGCTTTACTTCTGTATTCACCTTATAAAAGCCTGTCCCTTGTGCTGCTTCAATGGAATCCAAAGCCTCTTTCGGTATAGTGGTTCTCAGTTCATAAGTCCTTCCTTTCTCATCTGGCACATTCTTTGCCATCTTTTACATTCTATAATAGAAATCCTTTCATTCGTTCATTCAACTGGTAGCTTTGAAGACTTACTGAGAATCTTTGTGCTATCATCTTATCCGATTCTCACAACATTCACAGTTTGACTTTTTCAAATCTATCCAGTCAATAAGTGATGGAAGAGGGGCTTGAATTCTTGTCTATACAACTCTGCGCATGCTCTTTCCATAGGAATTATTTCCCTTCATAATTTTTGAGTAACTACAATGTTTCTAGCCTTGAATTTGAGTCATTTGGAAGTGGTCCTAGTTCTAGAAAACATGACATATATCCTCAGGTATATGAAAATATGGTTAAAAGAACAATAACACACTTGAAACAAATACAGAGTAGTAAAAGATAGCATAGGACGAAGAGTCAAATAAGGTGGCTCAGAGGATCCCTCAAGTGTTTTTTAAGAGATCATAAAACAGGAAGATCACTATATAGGCTAGAATAGACGAAGGGTGCTTCACGGACAGGCAAGGAGAGCAAGATTTTGATGAGTTGTAAGGATTTGACCAGATCAGCTTTTCCTAATGAGTATGCTGAGGAACGGGAGTGTTTCATGAGAGAATTAGAGGTATGTCTAATTGCTCAGGATAGCTGATGAGGACCAGTGGACAGGCAAGGAGAGCAAGATTTTGATGAGTTGTAAGGATTTGACCAGATCAGCTTTTCCTAATGAGTATGCTGAGGAACAGGAGTGTTTCATGAGAGAATTAGAGGTATGTCTAATTGCTCAGGATAGCTGATGAGGACCAGCAATCACCCATTTATCTCTAAATGCCAAATAAGTAGTATCATCTTTTATGAAGTCAAAATATTCAAAAGTATTGGAATAGATAAAGAGAAAATGAGGTACAGGTAAAGGACAGTGAGAATAATAACCAGAACAGAGGAGAGAGAGCAGGTAGCATGAGACGAGCAATCACAAAAAAGCTCAAACAGGGAGTTGTGAGATCACAGAAAGACACCTAGGCCAGTCGCTGTACAAATGTAATGCCCATTTGTAATACTATTTGTTAAAAAAAGAAAGAAGGAAGAAAAATAGATAAAAGAAAAATAAAAAAATGAGGGAAGTATATAGAGGATGTCTCTCAAATCAAAATGTCTCTAAATTCTTATATTTCTCATTTCCATTCTAGTGTTTTGTCTCCTTACTTTTCTATAGCGTTTTATGACATTAGTTCTTTGAGGAAAGGGAGAATAGTAAAGGCACTTGTTTTTTATTTAATGACATTTAACCTGTTTAATTGTGGCGTGGAAATATTGTGAAGTAATAATTTAAATATCTGAGAATATGTATTTGGGAAGAACTAGTTCTCCTCTTCTCTTTTCCCAATTCCTCTGATTAGAACAAGATCCTTTAAATTTGTGTAAGGAGAAGAGCTGGACAGGAAGAGAGAGAATAAGCTGCTTATGCATGTATCTGAGCCAGACCGTCATCCTGCTATGCCCTCTCTTTCCAAAGGAAGCTCCAGTGTGGAGGGTGGGCAAGCTCCCAGCTCTCTACTCCATCACGGCATGGGAGACAGGAATTGAAACAGCTGCATGGTGTGTCTGAGCAAGACAGAACTTAGGCATCACCTCAGAGTTCCTGAGACTCCCCTAAAGATGTGGGTACAGCTGAATGTTTTATTGAGGTAAATGGTTAGTTATAACACTGAGAACTGGAAGGCTTGAGGGTGTCATGGTCAGGATAAGGGAATTCTCTCAGCGGATGGAAATTCAGGCATCTCGGTGGATGCAAACATGAAGGAAGAAGAAAACCACCTAAAATTAGTTGAAACTGCCCTATCTCAAGTTATTTCATGAGTTGTCTTGCAGGATGTTAGCTGAGCACACACACACAGGGAAAGACCCTGCCCTCCAGGTGGACCTGGAGCATTGTAGGAACCCCAGATTTTCTGTCTGCGGAACTCAAAAGCCAGAAGTTGAAACAGCGGAGCCCTTTTGAAAGTGAGAGTTTCCTTCAACAAGGAAGTACTGGCACGGGAAGTTTTATCACCATAGATGGTCTGACTTGGAGCTAGCCAATCCACTTTTGCCCATCATGTGGCCTGATTTGGACCTAGCCAATCCACTTTTGTCCTGTCGTATGGCATGAATGAAAACTAGCCAACTACTCTTGACCAGTACCCCCTAAAACTTGCTCAGCCCCTGGATCCGGGAGATAGGTTTGAGAGCATCTTGCCTCTTTCCTCCCTGCTGGTTGATCTTGTAAAATAAAGCCTTTTTCTTCCCCCAAACTGGTGCCATGGTATCAGCCTCTGTGCACACTGGGCAGCAAGCTCTTGCTGGGTAACAAAAGCAATATTAAAGAATTAGATTCAATAATGTGCATATGAGCAGATGAGGAATGCATCTCTTTGCCCCACCCACACTCCATGGACACAATGTGGTATGCCCCTAAAGAACCTGGGTGCCATCCTGGGGAGAAAGAGCCATGGGGTAAATTTTAAATTTACTAGTGATAAATCTGATATGACTGGATTTGCCTGGAATTGATCAAGATTACATTCCTAACACCAGGCACAATGGGGATTCAAAGTAGATATCATACCGCTTTGTAGAAAAATAGTAAAAGTTTTGTACATCTGAATACATGTCTTGCAATTTTGTGAACTCTGTACCTCTACTATTGGAAGTCAATGTAGCTACCAGCTTCAGGAAATTAAGAAGAGAGATCTCTGGGTCATAATTCTAACTTTTCTATCAGTTTCTTGTGATGTTTTTCCTCAGTTTCTCTATTTGTAAAAGCAAATTTGTCATATTTTCTTCTCATCCACTAATAGTACCTGGAGTAAGGACACCATGTGGTTTCAATTTTTCAGAGTGCTGGTTCAGCCGTGTAAATTTCACCATCAGCCTTAAAGATAAGACAGATTTTATGTATGACTTTTCCTGGGCTTGGCATTCATTTTCCAAGTTTTTGCTTACTTGGTGACTTATAATATGGAAATGTATTCCTGTGACCTTGGGAGAGATGTATATTCAAGGTAGAGACTTACATGAAAAAATGTCTTTGATTTTATTTTTTAAAAAATAATATGATGCACTGCCCCACCTTTTAATATGAATATCCCTGATGTGCTGTCTTTTGAATTCAAAGACACTAAAATTGGGCCTTGTGGGCACCTGTAATTAAAAGCTATTAATGTTTAACACACATTAGATGCTTCAGTTCGCTTGGTTAGGATTGGCCCCTAGCTTGATGGGAAAAGGCTTCCTTGTACAGAATGTTCCCTGCCTCCATTCAAGGAGGGAGGCCAGCCAGAGGAACTGGCTGTTTATTTTTGAGCCCATGTAAAAGGAGCTCATGAGTAGACACCTCCTGCTGCAGGCCAACCCTGGCAAAGAGGTCATCTTTGTTGCTGAGGAATTGCCTCCCCTGCTGATGATTGGCGATATTTTTAGCAAGAAGCTGAAACTTTTTCATTCTTGAAATTGTTTTCATTTCCACTCAAAGAGGCAAACTGCATAAATTGGGGGAAAGAAAACAAAATAGGAGGCATGAACGCTAATAGGAGCCGTGTGTCCCTGTAAAAAGAAACCCGATGAAATTGCTTCCCCTGGTGCTGACAACTTAGTCCCGGCACCAGGGTGGTTCTAATAGCTGAAGGCTAAAAGAATCATTTCCATAGTGCAGCTTATAATGATAATGTAAATTTCACTTAAGTATACATGATTACAGAAAATTGCACAGAATTGCAACAGATTTTGTGCCGTACTGTTTATGGAGCAATATAGATTTTCCAATTTTTTTCCCTCTAAATTCAACAGAAGACAAACTATTTTGACTCCAGGAGAGGATAAAGGTCTACGACATTGTGTTAACACGTATTAAAACTTGAACTTAGGCTTACCACACATTTTCCTGAGGGCTAATAATGGGGTGAGAGAAGGGGAATTCTATCACATTTACCAACCTGCAGAACCCTACCTTCAATGAAGGGTTTGATGGAGTCACCAGGAGTCCCAGCTCCCTCTGTGTGTTTACAGCAGATGGACACTCTTCAAAGGCACTCGGGGTTGAAGAGTTGTGTGGATACTCTTTAGGGCATCTGTTGTGCCATGAACTCCCCTAATACTACCTGTTTGTCTCTCAAGGCCCTTCCTTGTCCTGTCCCATGTTACTATGGTTAGTGTACATGTGGAGCTCCTCTCCCCTCTTGGGTGTTTTTAAAGAGCCATCACTATGTTCTTCTCATATTTCAAGCTCAGTAACTTCTACTTCTCAGGTCTTCAATAACTATTTCTTGAATTAAATTGAACTAGAGTAGGATGATTCCTTCATATTTAAATACAGCAAACTCTGTGGCATGAAATATTAAAGTCACTAACATTTTATTGGATTCTTACAATAACAGGGCAATCTGTCAGGTGTAGCAAAAAGATATTATGTAATATGATGTGCTTTTTGAGTGTTTTGCCAGAGCTGGCAGAGAATTATCACCTGAAAAGAAAGGGAAGGGAACAAACCTCATTGAAAGGGAGTGTTACCCATTCATTCATTTAATCCTCATGGCAACTCTCTGAGATTGATATTTTTATTCTCGTTTTACAGATGAAGAAATTGGAATCTAGAAAGGCTTCATTTCCCAAGCTCATGCAGCTAGGATTTGACCCCATATCTGTCTCAATCCCAATCCTAAACTTCTTCTACCATTGTGCTATGTTCTCTAAAGAAGAGGAACATCTTTCCTGTGCCCCAGTGGTGGGACCAAGTGTCTGTTCCAATTTACTTTTCCCAAAAGGCCATCTTCAGAAAGAGGAACTCTTTTTTTTTTTTCCTTTTTGTCTTTTTTCGTGACCGGCAACGGATCGCAACCCTCAGTGTTGCGCCCATACCGGACCGGGACCGGCAACGGGATCGCAACCCTCGGTGTTGCTCCCGCACCTCGCTCAGCCAGTGAGCGGCCGGTCTGTATGTGGGATCCGAACCCTCGGCAGGAACGCCGCCGAGCTTCCCAAGCGGCGCACTGTAGCAGTGCGCCACCGGGCTGGCCCAGAAAGAGGAACTCTAACATACTGACTTATTAACATTTCAGCCAAGAATCCAGGAAGAATCTGAACAACTTCTATCTATTGGTGATTGATAATTGACTCATATTGTAGATGATTCCTGGGAGTCAGAGTGACATATAGCTCATGTCACAGCCAGTTGACTCTTGCCCTTTCTCACAGGTGCTATGAGATACAACTGCTACTTTTGGGAGATGGTGAATAATAACATTCCTCAGTGGTGAAGGTGGAGGCAGAGGGGCTGAAGCTGGCCTTCTCCGGAGGCTGGGAGGCTTCTCTGTGGTTTTGATACGATGCAACAGGGAGAAGTAGAAGACGGAGAAGGTGCATGAAGCAGATTACACAAAGGATTGTGCTGTAATAGAGAAAGATGACTCTCTGGGCCATGAGTTGTCTTTTTTTTTTGGGGGGGGAATGCAAAGGGAATACTTCTCCCCCCCCACGCATCCTATGGCTCACCATTATATTGGAGAAGGTGCATGAAGCAGATTACACAAAGGATTGTGCTGTAATAGAGAAAGATGACTCTCTGGGCCATGAGTTGTCTTTTTTTTTGGGGGGGGGAATGCAAAGGGAATACTTCTCCCCCCCCACGCATCCTATGGCTCACCATTATATATAGTAGTTAGCATTTTCCAGGTGCAAAAACAAAAGGCCTTGTGTAATTATTCCATAATTAGCTGGTAATTACAATGTCATAAAGTGAATATCCATAAATGCTTCTAGACCTTCCAGGCTGCTTTGCTATTAGACTTGGAATTCTTAAAAGAACCTGGGATCTGTGAAAATGCTTTCCAACAGAATTTGTTATTGGTGCTGTATGAAACAAATTGTGACTGAAATGCACTGTAACTTGCAGCATATTGGCTTTCAGGCAGTATCCCAAGGTGTGTATGAGTGTTGCCAACCACTAAGCCTGTGAGCTGTTTCAACTAAAATCACTAATGCTACATACTTATTTAAAATAAGTACAAATTTGGGATATGAAACGGAAATCCATATGTTTTCTCTTCACAATTGCATTACATACCTACTATTTCCTACATGGGTGCAGAACCAGTGGAGGTGACCATGTATAGGTACAGGAGAGGGGAGTCATGCCCACTTAATGACACAGAACCCTGTTTTCCTTTATGAATTCAATCCCTCTGATGTTTTCCATCCCTTCAGACTGGAGGTTTCAAGCATGGATCAAATCATTTGAAAAACTTGAATTTAATAGTAAAATGAATTTATATTTAAATCCTGCCCAGAAAAAAATTCAAGCATGAAGTCCATCTCTGTGCGTAGTCTTTGCTACTCCTGATATAGTTCTTGCGATCCTGTGGTTTTTGACTCCACTGGCTTTTTGCATGTTTTTCAGTTGAGACTAATTGCTTAATAGTTTTGCAATAAACAAAGGAAAGGAAGAAATGAAAAACTCCAAAGAAAGACCAGAATTTATAGTAGGGAAACTAATATTCTGAAAGCTAATAGCTTAAGCTTTTCTAATTTTCAAATGAGGATTAAAAGCTAGAAACTTATTTATAAAATTTGCAAAATGACAAAAAAGGGAATTTCTAAACCCATTTTGTAGTAGTGAATTAACAAAAGGTTCTTGAACTCTTTTCTGGAATGCCTCATTATTTTTATTTAAAGGTAGATTTCTTGTATCTCGTGTGTTAGGTGTTTAAAAAGATTTGTTATAAGCCCTTGAGTTCAAAATTACATTCTAATCAGAATTTCACATATTACAATGACATTCTTATTGTAATTTTACAACTTTTCAAGGTGTTTATTAATTTTGACCAATAAGTTATAGGCTAATAATTACCAACTTGCTGGGTCCCGCTGGGTCCCTGAGAAGTCAATACTGTCTCCTCATTTCTCTACAGCAGGAGTTCTCAAACTTTCTGATTTCAGGACCCATTTACATTTAAAAAATTTTTGAGGACTCCAAAGAACTTTTCTCATGTGGGATATATCTAGCAATATTTAATATATTGAAAACGAAAACTGAGAAAGTTTAAAATATTCATTTATTAATGCATTTAAAATAAAAATAAGGAACCTATTACATATTAAGATAAGTAGCATATTCTAGAGTGAAAAATTATTACTTTATAATAATATAAAAAGTGACAATATTCTTGTTGTTTTATAGTGTGGCAAATCTTTTTAAGTTTGGCTCAATAGAAGATGCTGGATTCTCATATTTGCTTCTGCATTCAATCTATTGTGAGATATTGTTCCGGTTGAATTATATGAAGTTTGAAAAGTTACAAGTATTTTATAGGTTTTTCAGATAATTACAGATATTATTTGATACTACACCAAAACTCATCAGTTGGTAGTTTCTTAAAGGTTATTTGCAATGTGAAACCTGGAACCATATCAATGAACTTTCATACTGTATTATATTAAAATCAATTGGTCAATCTTGTACTTTTTTACATAGTCATAGTTCTATATCATCATTACTGGTCATTTTGAAAAGATTGGTTTATTGAGTTGGGCAGGTCTTCCATATATTAACACATTTTATTACATAATGTAAAAAATCACATCTTTAAATAACTCCATCTATTTTTTTCAAAAAGTATTCAAGTATGGAAAGCTGTTAAGCTATCAGTGTTGGGAAAAAGTTTATTAACAACAAAACTATCTGTTGTTTTCCTTGTTGTTTCTGGCTCACTTGTTTTTCATTTTTGAGAGATTGTCTACCAAGTCTCAATAACCATAGTTTGTCTATAAGTTGACCTTTGAAGTAAAAACAGTGTTCTGTGAAAAAAAACCCTGCACATTCAGTTCACAAAACAAAACAGAAAATCACAGAACTTTCCTTTGATACAACTTTCCTACTTTGGTATGCAGCTGGTATGACTACTGCCCATTTCATCAAATATCACGGAGTCTAAGGAGCCAGGATTAAAAACTCAATAAAATTGAAAATGATAATATGATTGAAAATGTTTACTGCTTCATCAATGACATTCTTAAGTAAAACTGACTTTTTTTTTTTTTGGCAAATGTGTGAAGGCAAATAACATAACTTCTAGCAGACTTGGAGCCATTGCCTTAATTTGTGCTAAGGCACAAGCAGTTTTATCCATCATTGCCTTTGCAACATTCATGCAAATGTCAACCCAGTGAAAAGGCAAATCATGTCTGAGCATTATAATAAAAATAGTTTTTAACCTTGTAGACCCCTCAAACGGTCTTTGGAACCCCAGAGGACCTGGCCTATACTTTAAGAACAGCTGTTCTATAACAATTAAATATGAAATGAAATCAAATTCTATTCACCCAAATATGTTTTCAGTATATATTCTGTAGAGACAGTGGTACATCAAAGAGAAAAATATGACATACATGTCATAGTCTTTGTTTTCAAGGAAATTGCCATTTGAGAAGAGGCTCTGTTGAGCTACGCTTTAACTTAAAGCCACATTACCTTAAAAGCATTGTAATTATCTTTAAAAAATGTTTCTTGATTTATTGGATTTATGCACAGTGGAAAACAATGAGGTGAATGCAAATACTTAGTGTTTTTGATGGGTTTTTGAGATGCTTCCAGTTGCGATGATGAGACAGACAGCCCTGCCTTTGGTAATACTGTGAGACAAGCCCTGAAAGAGAGGCAGGTACACATATGTGGGCCCTCAGGGCAGGAGTCCTAGTGGGATCTGGATTGACAGAACTATCTGGAAATGGTTCTTCCCAGAAGAAGGAAAGGCTGCCTCTCCAAATCAACCATTTGTTATTCCAGAATAGCTTAAGTTATCTCTCCTGACTTCCCAATTGCACTCATCTCCTCCCCTCATTCCCACCCCATATTTTAGCTGTAATTCATTCTTTGTCTCAGCAAAGAAAAGAGCAGTGTATTTTTTTTGTTCTCAGTAACTTGATCTTATGCATATACACACATCAGACAAAATAAGTGAAATTGAGCTTCCAAAACTATTAAACTCCATTGCAACCTTTCAACACAGTCCTCTTAGAAAACATTTCCTCTTCTGTATTTTTCTAATACCACTGGATAGCTGTGGGGCAGTGGGACACAGTTATTAACATCAACAACAAAAAAAAGGTCATCATTTGATTCTTTCCATTCCATTTTTTTTTAAAAGTAGGATGTGTCGATTTCACATGGCAGAGGATAAACTAAACATTGAAAGACTTTTACTTCAAGTTGTGATGATTTATTTGGTTTTGTATAATCCTCAGGTTTCTATATTTACTTCTTGCATTTTAATAATCTTTCCATTATTTAGAAACTAATATGGATCAATTGTGATGAACCTTCTGCATATACATACAAACCACACACCGCACAATTATGTATACAAAAATTGTACATACATATAATTTGAATGACAAAATGATTTAAGGCAATTATGATGTTGTTTTAGTCCGTTTGTGTTGCTATAACAAATACCTGAGACAGACTGGGTAATTTATAAGGAAAAGAGGTTTATTTGGCTTACAGTTCTGGGACAGCTGCATCTGGCATGGGCCTCAGGCTGCTTCTATTCATTGTAGGAAAGTGGCAGGCAGCCGGTGGGTACAAGCAGATCACATGGCGACAGGAAGCAAGAGAGAGAGAGAAGGTGCCAGGGTCTTTTTAAGCAATGAGCTTTCGAGCTCTCATGGGAACTAATAGAGCGAGAACTCACTCATTAATCCCCCCACCCCCAGGGAGAGCATTAATCCATTCATAAGGGATCCGCCCCCATGACTCAATCAGTTTCCAGCACTGATCAAATTTCCACATGAGTTTTGGAGGGGACAACACATCCAAACTCCATCAAATGTGAAGCATCAGATGTTGATACTTTTTGATGATTTTTGTGTATTGAGACTTTAGATTTGGCTTATTCTAAGTAGAAAGACGTCAGTATCACACTCATCAATATAACTGGGCAATGTTATAACCAGGTCCCCTACTAAAGTTAATTGTTCAGGAGACTCAAATGTCCTTTACCTCTAAGAGGTTGTCTGGTTAGTTTTGCAATATACATGGGTGGGGAAATTCCTTTGGTTGTTTCATATCTACTTCTATTCTGAATAAACTAACATCTAAGACTTTGTTACTCCATCAGCACTTTGTATCTTAAATTAAAAAAAAAATATATATATATATATATATATTACAATAGAGGCGGACAGTGGATAGAAGAAATGCTTGCTGCAATGTGATGAACTAGTCTTTTTGTTCTTTATTTATAAATTTATATTCTCCACCCAACTCCCTTTTTCAAGAGACTGGTCAGGATCATTCACAGAAAAACAAAGCTTTGATTGTTGAGTTTGGCTTATTTTGCTATTTAGAAGGTGCGACAATTTTATTCCTAAAATGAAAAAGACAGATTTTCTAAGCCAGAACACACAAGGGAAATCCACTTTCCTTGAAAAGTCTGGCATCTTCTTAACCTGGCACTTACGCACTTACAGCAGTTCTACAAAAGGTCTACTTTCCATTTCCACACAGAGTCAGAGTATTAAAGCTAGTTCAGAGGCATGGTGCAGAGAAAGGCACCAAGGTCTTCAAGAAATGGAGAGTATGCATCCAACTTGTCCACGGCTCAGTTGTCTTTAGAAATGTCCTTGGTTTACCTACTCCCTCTGCATTTGATTGGGTACAAAGATACCATATATTTCTGAGACAACTCCAAAATATACTAGAGGTCTTTATCTTTGTGTGATCACTACAGACAACTGGCTGATTCCTCTTGTGTACTGATATAACCTTTTTTTCCCTAGAAAATTATACTGCTTCTTATTCTTTAACTTGGCACTGCTGTGGATTTTCCCAAACTTAATTTGGTGTATTATAATATATTCAAGTAGGAGAAGATAGATGCTAATGATCCACCTTATATTTTTATAGCACTTCAAAGATTGTTAAAATATTATCACATTAAATCACAAGAAATATCTCAGAACATCTCTAAATACTTTATTAGCAATTACCCTGAAAATGTTGGTGATATTTGATAAAAAAACTTCTATAGCTATTCAGTCAAACATCTTTGTATCTTGTCCTGAAAAACAGTCTATTTCAAACATGTTATACATGTTATACAAATAATATATACAGAAATTCCCTATTCAAAGCCATAAAAGATAGGGTATTTATACCAAAACATACTTTAAACATCCATCACTTAAATATTTTGGGACTATGACCAAGGTCAAAATATCAGAAATGTAAAAACAAAACAAGCTTGGTAGGCATTTGTACGGAGAGGCTAATATTTGTTGGATAACTGAGGCCATCATTCTTATTAGCTCAACTGATCTAAATTTTTAATTAAAACTTCATTATGTACAGACATTTGGTTGTGTCTAAGTGACAGCAGTGCAACGAGCTGAAAACTGAAATCACTGAAGTCAGCACCAAGCAACTGGTTTGATGGACATTCCTTAAGTGAATTGACTGACTTGGATTGTTGTTTGGCCAACTTCGTTTCTATGTAGACACAGTCTAGGAGAAAAATAGCTCCACTTATTTCCTTTGGCATTTATCAGGCAAATAGGTTCCTGTAGTCAAGTTGTTCTCCAGTAATAGAACAGCTAATAAATCTAACTTGAAGGCTCTTCTCAGGCTACTGATTATTCCTGAGTGCTTGAACCTTGTTTTTATCCACTCACAGTTTATAGCAAACTTTATTTTCCACCATTCATAAATCCCTACTGTTCTTCTGTTCTTGGCTGTGTATGGGTAGAATTTGGTGCTCACTGAAACTTTAGAGTCTCAAAACATAAAATATAATTTCGGGGATTTGAACATTCTCTACCCTAATGGTGTGATCAGTTGCTTCTAAACTTCATTCACTGTCTAGGCAAGAATTCTCATGGTCTTACTGTTTGATTCAATAGCTAATCAGATGAACACAGAAGCAAACTTTCGGTTCTAAACAGTGGTTGTAACAGAGTATCTTTCTTTGATCTTAATGTTCCCAAAGAACAATGTGGCAAACTTAGGCTGGAGAAAGCTCATCTTATTAGAGTCTTGTTATTTACCCTATAAAAATATGTACACAAACTCCAAAAAAGATGAGTTTTGAGATGTAAAGTTGCACTTGTAAGACCCTCTGCTTTCACTGCAGTCACTCTGTCATCACAATAATACCATAGGACATGCTGTTGACATAATGGTTCTACAAACCAGCAGTTCCTTTCTCCTTATGTTGGAAAANTAATTTTTGTGCATCTCTGCACTTCCTGGTTTTGGTTGGGAGTAGAAACCAAAATACCGCAGGAAAAGCTATTCTTGTTGCATTTCCAGCCTTTTGAAGCCAAAAAGCTCTAGAAATCTCATGAAGAAAACAGTTCCCACCTAATTTCTAGCCCCAAAAGGTTCAGATAAGTTTGAATAAACTTTGGATAATGTTGCATCTGTTACTTGGAGAATATCTAAGAGCGGCAGTAGTAAAAAGCTTTAAGATGATACAAAGAGGGAAGGAAATAAGATGACAACAAATTGTCCATTTCTTCAAATTAAATGAATGACGCTGTCATAAACAAGTATTTGCTTCACGGCAAAAAAGCCAGAATATCACACCTTTTGAACAAAAAATTTGAACTCAGCTTTTAACTAAA
>NW_007730147.1:39754-43411 GCF_000696425.1 Galeopterus variegatus
GGTCAAGTGGGAAAGACAGAGAAGTGGTGTTAGGAGCATCTGATAGCAGGTCGTGATCAGACTTGCAGCAGGGCAGACACTGGGGAGAGAGGCAAGACCTGAGCTAGGGAGGATTGACCTGGAAGCAGGTTTTATGGATATACGTCCAATCTCCTGTGGGCTCTGCAGGAATAAGATTTTTATTAGTATTTTTATTGATATTATTATTGAATACATTTGGTGTTACAGAAAACCATAAGCTTTGCAGTCAGAAAAACACTGTTTTAATTCCTGACTCCACATCTTAAAAGTTCTGTGGCTTTGTCTAATTAACTTTACTTAGCCTCTGTGTAATGGGGATGATGATACCCCATCTTAAGGATCATGTGAGAATCAAATGAGATCTATTATTTGAGTCTGCCTACCATGTCCTCTGGTACAGAGTGGTGCTCAGTAAATAGCAGTTATTTCCCTCTTGCTTCAAGGACTGACCATTTGGCTTCGGGACAGAATTTCCCTCTGAGCAGCAGCGTGCCTGTCTTATCTACTGTCCAGCTGTCCCTCCTTAGGAACAGTGTCTTCTCTCCTCTCTCACCCGCAGCCTTTGCTCTTGAGTTTCGCAGTTTGTTGTTATTCCCCCAAACATCACTGGTCGTCATCTCATTTTAGAAATGAAAAAACAGATTCAGACAGGTTAAATAATTTGCCCGAGGATGCAATTGATAAATTATGGTGTTAGATTCAAACCTGAGCTTATGTGAATCCAACCTCTGTGTTCTTACCAGCCATATCCACTCTCTATCTGTATAACGTGTAAGACTTTCACCACTGATTTTTTACTTTAGAGTCTGTGCAGCAAGGCAGATTCTTGGAACACTCATATGAAGAGGTCCCATTTGAGGGGAGGTCCACATACATTTCCTTATTTTACCAATGAAGTAAAAACAGGATGAGGAAAATCTTGATAATCTTTACTAACAACTGGGAGGGGTTGAGAGCTAAGCTATCCCCTACTCTTTTATCCAGTCAAGTGAGTACTTTATTCTTTGAAGATAAATGCATATCTGTTTAAAGATACTCTACATAAACTGGTTCAAGTATTAAAAATATGCAAGCAAATAATCCAACAGTCAGTATTTTTGCCAAAAAAAAGAAGGAAAAGAAGGCTCTACCCTGAACACAGACAGTTCATATGTTGGCCACCAGGGCAGATCTGAAATTTAAGTCTCTCTGAATTCATTGCATGAATTTGCAGCTTTTGCCCTTGATTTCCGAGCTTACTTATACAGAAGGAGAGAATTTATCATCAATAGTACCAAGGTATTGCTGTTTCTCTTCATACTGATGGGTACTTTTGTCCAAGGAAAAAACATTTTAATTCTCTATGATTCTGTGGTAAGAGATCACCACAATAGAGAGACATATTCATAAACAAATGGTATAACATATATCTTTGGTTTTCTTCATATATTAGGATTGCCTAGATTTTTTAAATGAACTTTCTCCTATGAAAGAACTCATTTACTCTTCCTAAGGAAAACCTTTAAGTAAAGACACACTCATAGATGTCTGCATGCCAGAAACTGCAGTTTCAGGTTTCTCTAGGGGAGGATGACCACAAATGCCACTCACTAGCCTAAATTAAAGCACTCATCTATAGCTGGTGTTTGAGGTTGAGCCATATACAAATAGAATTAGGGCCAGCCTTTACCAAGATGACTCAAGAGAAGTGCCCTGAGTTCAGCACCGGGCAGAAACTCTCATCTACAGTGGACTTCCTTGGTTTTGTGGTGTCCCAAGAAGAGTGCTTTGTGGACAGAGGAGAGATGATGAAAGAGTTAGCGGAAGAAATTGCTGTTGTCATGCAGAAGTCTCAGATCTCTGTATTCTTTCTTCATATAATATTAATTTCTTTTGACTGGACTTAAAACAATGATTTTTTTCATTTCACGGTAACATTTAGGTAGAATAATAATGACAGGTACTTGTTATTGGTTGAATTGTGCCCTCCTATGCATATGTTGAAGTCTTAACCCCTAGTACCTTGAATATAACCTTATTTGGAGAAAGGGTCTTTACAGAAGTAATCGAGTTAAAGTGAGGTCATTAAGGTAGACCCTAAATCAATATGACTGGTGTCCTTATAAGAAAGGGAAATTTGGATACAGAGATATGCACAGAGGGAAGACAATGGGAAGACAGAAGATGGCCATCTACAAGCCAGGGAGAGAGGCATGGAACATTCCTTCTCACAGCCCTCGGAAGGAATCAACCCTGATGACAACTTGACGTTGGACTTTCAACCTCCAGAACTGTGAGACAATAATTCTCTTGTTTAAGTCACCCATTTTAATGTATTTTGTTTCAGCAGCGCTAGCAAACTAATACATTACTATCTCCTTTTCAGTTACTCTGAGCCAAGTACTGTCTTGCCTGCTTCACATATATTATCTCATCTAATTCCCACAGAAACCTATGGAGTAGATTTTTACTAACCCCATTTACAGATGAAGAAACTGAGGCATATAAAATCTAAGTAATTTACCCAAGGTTACATATTGCAAGTGGCAGTACCAACCAAGATAAAATCACAGAATTTTTCTGAAATCCATGTGATTTCCATTATGCTATGTGCTGTATAAGACCAAAGGGCTGATACAAAACTATGTCAAAATAACCTTACATTTCAGGTCGTTTGCTTGTTATGGAGTTTAGTGTTAAATTACGAGAACAGTTCATTAAAACTATAATTTCTTTGAAATGAAAATCTATGATAGTTCCCCAGGTTTATCTGCTAGTTGATATTTACCAACACAGATGTGATAAGATTAGGAGAACTACAGTAAGAAAAGTCCTCCAGTTTTTTTTCTTTTCCTTGCCAGAACTCTCTTTTCAAAAGCAATACAGTTGTTATGTCCTCCAAAGAAAGATTTAGTATATGTTACTTTTTTCATAAGTTTTTATTGCAGATATTCGGGGATCAGTTCTTTTGAATTTCTGATTTGCAATTGTATTGAGAGCAGTGAATACAGTAATTTATCTGGTATGAATTTGTTTTCATAATTTCATGTGATTTCAAGTATAAATTCTTCTCTCACTGAAATACATGTCACTCCAGATCTAATAATACTCCTTGCATTTAATTAACCTGATAAGTATATATCTGATACACATAATATATATTTAACTCAATTGCATTTATTGTAATTAATGACCTGTTTGTCCTTTTTCCTAACATCTTGTTTTATGTCCTCTGTTTTCTGTGCTTTCTTGTTTGTTTTTTGCAGCTGGCCGTCTATAGTTCTTATTGTAAATATTTTCACTTTTTGTTGGAACATTTAATTTTCTTTGTTCTATTTTTTTCTTCTAATGGTTTGGAAATTATATGAGGGTACTTCAAAATGTTTGTGGAAAGATTAGTTCTTATTGTAAATATTTTCACTTTTTGTTGGAACATTTAATTTTCTTTGTTCTATTTTTTTTCTTCTAATGGTTTGGAAATTATATGAGGGTACTTCAAAATGTTTGTGGAAAGATTTGTATTATCTTTCAATTCTATTTTTCCACAAATGTTTTAAAGTACTCTTCTATATCACATCACCATTATTTTATGCATAACCTTAACATTTAATAAAAATGTTTATTGAGAATACTGAGGGAACTAATCCCTTTGACAGA
>NW_007730147.1:43942-44832 GCF_000696425.1 Galeopterus variegatus
AGATTATCTCTTTTTCTCTTTAGATTTCAGACTCACTGAGGAACAGACGTAAGATTCTGTTAGGAATTAAAACTGGATTGGAGTCTTCTGGCTGAGTCTGAGGCTAAAACAAGTCGTCTTATGCCTTTCCCCACACATTGAATATATCCACCTGTAGGAAGAGGAGCAGGAAGGAAGAGCTTTTCCCTGGGTGTGCTAACCTAATGTCTAAATAGTATTTAAAAACAGAAAGTAGAGATAACATGGGCAACTTCTGCCAGGCCAAACTCAAAGAAAGGACACAGAGAGGGAGAGAGAGAGAGTACAAGAGCTCCAACAGACAGCCATGAACAAACAAAACCATCAATAACTTCCACCCACCCTCATGAATCAGATAAATCACATCTGGTTTTAAGACCTCTGTAGGACCTATATTTATATCTACATTTATATCTACATCTATATCTATACATAGTGTGTATATATAATTAAAAAAATAATTTTTGAAAGATTTTTGTGAATTTGATTTTGAATGTATTTAGCTCAGAATAAATCTTTTATTTCTTTCTTTTTTATTTTATTTTTGGCTGACCAGCCTAGAGATGAATGCAGGACCTTGGTGTTATTGCGCCACACGTTAACCAACTGAGCTAACCAGGCATCCCTAGCTCTGAATAAATCTTAAAATTTATGCTCAGCTATGATTTCTTGGCAATCATTATGCAGAGTCAGTTGATCTGACGAAATTAAAAATTTAATATATCAATTGTTTCCAAAAATAATTAATTTTTAAATGTCAAATTTAGCAATTAGTAAAGTATTAATACATGGTGTGTTGTTACGCATATGATTACACATTTATTAAAGCTTCAACTTTGTGGTTTTCCTTTATTTTTTTTTGAGAAAACAAT
>NW_007730147.1:45370-45825 GCF_000696425.1 Galeopterus variegatus
GGTGGAAAACTCTGTGTGTTGAATGACAATACATTTTCTAGAACTTTCTAGAACATTTTTAGAAATTTCCTACAACTTCCCTGAGAGACTAAAAATTTCTGTTTTAGGGACTAGGGGTGGAATACTTGAAGAGTTAGAGATGAGCTTTCAGTGACAATTATATTTCTGTATTCTGTCCTGATTTAATCAGTACCTATATTCTTTCACAAATAAGACAAAATTATATGTATTGTGACTTTACTCTCTGCTGAGAACTCCTGTATTGAAATTACTTATGATTTTCAATTCAAATGCTATTATTTTTACTTTTACATTATGCATCACCAATTGGTGATGATGTAATAAGATTTACTGAATTTCTTACTTCTTAGAGTCACCTGTTCTTCTATAATTCTTTCATAGAAGGTAGATGATGAAATTCTGAGCACACACAGAGTGGGTCTGAGGCTGTTGGA
>NW_007730147.1:45897-47042 GCF_000696425.1 Galeopterus variegatus
TGTATCATCAGTGTGAGTTTTCTCTTACCCTACTGAAGTCCTTCATTATTCTCTTAAAAAAATATTTTTGTACAGATTTATTGGTATAGAATTCAAATACCATACAATTCACCCATGTAAAGTGAGCAAGTCAGTGGTTTTTAGTATTTTCATAGAGTTGTGAAACTATAACCACAATTATTCTGTTGTTGTTGGGTGGAGTATTCTATAGATATCTGTTAGATATAGTTGGTTTATAGTGTTGCTCAATTCTTCTTATACCTTTGTTGATCTTCTGCTTAGTTATTCTACCCAGTATTGAAAATGGGGTATTGATGTCTTCAGCTATTATTGTTGGATTGCCTAGTTCTTCCTTCAATTTTATCAGCTTTTGCTTCATGTATTTTGGGGCTTTGTTGTTTGGTGTGTTTATGTTTATAATTGTTTGATTTTCCTGATGAATGAGCCATTTTATCATTATAAAATGTCCTTTATTATTTCTAGTAACAATTCTTGTTTTGAAGTCTATTTTGTCTGGTATTAGTGTAGTTACTCTAGTTCTGTATGGTTTCTGTTTAGATGGAATATCATTTTTCCTCCTTTTATTTTCAATCTATTTCCATCTTTATATCTAAATTATTCTATTCTTATTTAGACAGCATATAGTTGAATATTGCTTTTTTAATCCAGTCTGACAAACTCTGCCTTTTGATTAGATTGTTTAATTTATTTATACTTNTTTCATAGAAGGTAGATGATGAAATTCTGAGCACACACAGAGTGGGTCTGAGGCTGTTGGATGTCTGTGAGAAGTTCTGGGTCATCCTCAATGTCTTCTAACTCTTCTCCACATATTCTTTGCTGCCCTTCTGCATTGCATTCTCAGAGAATTACTGGGCTTAAACTTTCAGCTCTATATTTACTTTCCCTACCTGTATCCATTCTGATACTTAGTTCATCTTTAAAATTTCTTATAATTATCTTTTTCATTTCTGAGATTTCCAGTTGGTTCCTTTTATAACATCTTATTATTGTATCATCAGTGTGAGTTTTCTCTTACCCTACTGAAGTCCTTCATTATTCTCTTAAAAAATTTTTTTTTGAACAGATTTATTGGTATAGAATTCAAATACCATACAATTCACCCATGTAAAGTGAGCAAGTCA
>NW_007730147.1:49012-49552 GCF_000696425.1 Galeopterus variegatus
TAACTTCCTACATAATTACATTTACCAGTATGCTTTATTTCTTCATGTAGATTGAAATTACTATCTGGTATCATATGTTTCAGTCTGAAAATCTTCCTTTGGGATTTCTTCTAAGTCAAGTTGGCCAGCAACCAATTACATCAGGTTTTGTTTATCTGGGAATGTCTTGTTTCACATTCACTTGTGAAAGATAGTTTGCCGGGTATTAGATTCTTATTTGACAGTTTTCTTTCAGCACTTTGAATGTCATCCCACTCACTGCCTTCCAGTATTTGTCGATTCTGATAAGAAGTCTGTAGCTAATATTCTTAGAGTTCTCTTGTATGTGATGAGTCATTTTTATCTTGCTGCTTTCAAGATCTACTCTTAGTCTTTCAACATTTTGATTATGATAAATATGGATGTGGATCTCTGAATTTTTTTCTGCTTAGTGTTCATTGAGCTTCCTAGACACTTAGATTAATGTTTTTCATCAAATGTGGGGAAATTTTCAGCCATTATTTCTTTGAACATTTTTCTGTCTCTTTCCCACTCTCTTCT
>NW_007730147.1:50925-84198 GCF_000696425.1 Galeopterus variegatus
GATTCTTCTTGTTCTTACCAAGAGTTAGTAGAATTTCTGGAATAAATATTTCTCCATTTGCTCTGTGCCCTGAAGAAAATTTTCAGGGACTTTAGATCATGATTTTTTATAATTTTCACCAGTTTTGAATATTTTGTTAGGGAGAGAATCTGAAAATTTCCTCATGCCTCATGACACTGTTACGGACTGTTATTCTTTTATTAAAGTCTTTGTGTGTTGGCTTAAGTATATTTTCTAGGATATTTGTTCTAATGATAATCAGTCTTAGCTACACAATAGAATCAACTGAGCACTTTAAAAAATACTAATGCTTGGGCCTACCCCAGATATCCTAGTTAAATTGATTTACAGTTCAGTTTGGGCCTCAAAATTTTAAAAAGTTCTTCAGGTTATTTTTATGCGCATTTAAGGTTGAGAAACATTCTTATATGTAATGAGTTTTATACCTCTTTTTTTCATGAGCTGGCTTTTTCTCATTTTAGTGGGTTTTTCTCTGGACTCATTATTTCTACTCACCTGCTAAAGAATGCTATTTTTGTTTAGCATGGCCTGCTTTCTGTAATTGTGGGAGAAGAGAGGGACGTTATCAGGCCAAGGTTTTTATATTTAGGAGTGGGGGATCCTATTCAACATGGATATGACCAACTCTGTGATCTCTGTGATCTTGTGCTCCAAGTATCCACAGTGTCCTATTCTGGGAACAAGTATTTCTGTTAATCACTGCTTGGCACAAGTTGGAGGAGAGAGCATATCTGCCTAAGTGCTCCAAATGCTGGAGTTCCTCCAAATTTATGGGACATTATTGAAATGTTTTCATGTTTTCTAGAGCAATTGTGTATTTATTCATTTTGAAAGGTATCTTTTCTGCTCTTTCTAGAGAATCGAGGTGGGAGATGTAGACAGGCATATGCTTGATCTGATTTTACCCCTTATATTTAGCATGTCCAAATACATGATATAAATTACCTTTGTATACATAATCTCATTTAATTCTCATAATATCCCTGTAAAGAATGTAGTGTTCCCATTTTTTAAATAAGAATGTTAAGGATCTCAGTAGTTAAGTGGGTTGCCTCTTGTTCCACAGCTAGTTGGTGGCATAATGTAGGCTGGAGTTCATTGTTCTCACCACACCTCATTACCTTATAAATATTCTAAAATAATTTACATTTTCCACAAAATTGTAGATTTCTTTTTTCTCCTTCAAAACTCTGAACAGACTGATATGGACTGGTAGTTATTCTAATGTGCTTCATGCAAATAATGTGCTTCATGCACAGTCAAATTCAACAAAGATGCAGAGTCAGTGCACATTCAGATACCAAATGCCTTTAATTTCTTTGGATTGTATGAAGAGGCAGCAGGAAAATTCTGCTTTTAGGAGAAAGCATTCCTTAGGGAATGATGATATTCCCATCTGCTTGAATGTACAGTGACCATCACCCTCCTCTGTTTGGTTGGTTAGAAAACTTCAACTCTTGAGACCAAGCTCATATGGGAGACAATTTAGATGTATAAGAAATCTGATCAAGGCCTCTAAGCTTTACCAAAAGAGGTCAGTTTAAAGAATTTAACTCCTTGTATCCCACCCCATCCCTGGGCAGAAACAAGTGTGGAGGGGAGGGGAGAGAAATGGAGCTTTAGCTAGAACTTTATGGCAAATGAAAGTTTGAATAGGTTTTAAAGCATTTTATAAAAGTTCAGATTGAGTTCTGTTTGTCAAAGTCATGAAAAGTATTGTCTTTTATTAAGACCTCATGGGATTAAAATGTACAATGGTATTCAGAATCTGTCAGTGGAAAGTTGGGATGGACAGAGGTCCTTTAATATTCCATATTACACAATCACATAGTTAACCATTTAGGCATTATGACTTCTATGCTGTGACCACTTAGCATAGAAACACCTCTGTGCAAAAACTTTATTCATCCAGACACAGAGATAAATAGAGCAAAGTAGTTGGAAAAGTATGAAGTGAATGATATTGGTCTTTGATAAACTCAGCTAGTTTTTCTGTATTCAGCCACTCAGTGTGCTTGATATTCTCCATTTGTTCAGCTAGATCTGTACACCACATTTTCCATTTTTCCCTGCACACAGGAGATTGATCTATCTGGAATCCATCAACTGTAAGCCTTCCTTGCTTTTTCACTTTCGCTTGCATTTGGCTAATGAGAGCCATTGTCAGGAGGTCAGACGGTACGAATAGAGTCTGGAGTGCTTTCCCTGCAGTCACCTCCCTTACTGGACTGGGGTTGGCTGTGGCTGCATTCCTCTAATGAAGGCACTGCTTCTGTCAGTGGCCCTCTCCTGCAGACTCAGCGATGGTCACAGCTCTGTCTGGGATTCCTTTGCCCCTTCATGGCTACCAAACTTTTGCTGTTGCTAATCTTTAGGTGTTTATCCTTCTCTTACTCTTTGCTGTAGTCTGGCCTCATCCCTGTAAATAGTCCCTTCATTAAACTCTGCTCAACACCATCGTGTGGGAGTGCCATCTATTTCCTGTTAGTCTCAGACCGTTACAGCACCTACATGATATCTCCTTCTACAGATGTCAAGAGAGCCAGCACTGGTTAGAGTATTATTGAAACCATCCAATATCTATTTTTTAATTGTCCAGTTCCAGTATGCATGTAGAGTGATTTCAGAATGGTTAACTCATGAGCTCTTGGGGAGCAAATTTACCAGCTAAATTCCAGTGCTTATGTACAGTTCCTTTTGACTTTAATCTTACAATCTTTACTTATTAACTTGTTAATTTGAACTGATCTTTAAAAATTTTATTTTATTCAAGAAATCATACTGGGTGCTAACTATGAGTCAGACATGAGGTCCAGTGGGAGAGACAAACTAGTGCACCAAGTCCTTACTTCATGACTAATTCATTCCCCCAAACACTGACATTAAGCCCAAAGCTGTTAAATAAAGAAATAATTTTTATTTATTTTAATGAAAAAATTGTTTCCTCTTAACCCAAAACACACAATTTTCACAGAGAGAAAAACGTATCAATTAAACTATTTTACTTAAGTAATAAAACTTTGAAAGTTATCAAGTGAAGGTTATATATAAAATGTAGTTTTTATGAAGATTTGTCTTCCTTTTTAAGGTAAGCAAAAAAGATGAGCGGCCAAGTAGTGACTGGTAGGGAGCAGATGAGGAGTCGACGTTTGGAAGACGGCATAGAGTCAGGTGACCCTCTGTCACACATGCATTGCACTGAACAGTTAAAGACTTTCTCCCATTTAATCTTTCTGTACCATTATTACTTTTAAAACCAATTCTTCAACTTTTGGATGCTTATAGTTTCCTGCATTTAATTATATAAAGTTAAAGGGCAGAAAATTACCTTTAGGGAAAAATAAGACAAAACGTAACAGCATGTCAAAACACATGGTAATAGAGCAAGATGGCAAACTAGAGTCGTCTGGTGCTCATTCCCCCAATACAAAGAGACCAAAACAACAAATAAACAACTATGTTTTTTCCTGGAATGACTGAAGAAATACCCTGCAGAGCACCAGGGGATGGATGAAATCCTTGTGGAGCATGGAAGACCAGGACAGCACCGTAGAGAGCAGCAGAGCAAGACATCCTACCTCTGCCCCACTGTCTCTCCACAGGAACTGGCTCAGAGTCAGGTGGACAGAAGGTCAGCTGGAGAAACCTCAGCTGTTCCCAATGCTGCCACAGACACTAGCAATCCCTGCCCCAGGAGAGTCCTCCAGTCCTCATGGGCCCCAAACCCAGCTTGGAGAGTAGCTGGGAGTTTGAGCAGCTGCACAGCCTCATAGTAGAAGCCCAGGGAGAGCAACCCCCACCCTCCTGTGCTAGCGGCCATGCCAAAACATTTTCATCACCCTGTGTATCCATGAAGCAGTTACTTTCAGTTCCTTTCTTCCCTCCATCGCTCGCAAGCACAATTCTGCTTTCTGTCCTTGTAGACTTACCTATTCATATTAAAGGAATCATACAATATATGACCTCTTTTGTCTGGTTTCCTTCGCTTAGCACAATGTTTCTGAGACTCATCTACTTTGTGGCATGTATTGGTTCTTCATTCCTTTTTATGGCTGAATAATATCCCATTGTGGGTATATATCATAATTTGTCTAACCATTCATCTGTTGATGGATATTTGATGGTTTTCACATTTTAGCTATTGTGAACAGTGCTGCTACAAACGTGTGTATACATGTATTTGTTTGAGTACCTGTTTTCATTTCTTATGGATATCTACCTCGGAGTGGAATTTCTGGGTTATATGGCAATTCTATGTTTAACTTTTTAGGGAGCCATCAAACTATTTTCCACAGTAGCTGAACCATTTTACATTCCCACCAGCAATGCACATGTATTCCAATTTGTCCACAACCTCACCAATGCTTGTTATTTCTCATTATGACCATCCTAATGGGTATTAATTAATATCTCATTATAGTTTTTATTTGCATTTCCCTAATTAATAATATTGAGAAAATTTTCATGTGATTATTGGTCATTTTGCAAAACTTCTTTGGAGAAATGTTTATTTGAGTACTTTGCCCAATTTTTAATTGAGTTGTTGTGTTTTTCTTGTTGAGTTTTAAAAGCGTTAATACATTTTGTATACTAGACCTTTGTCAGATATATTATTTTCAAATATTTTTCCCATTCTGTAGGATTTGAGTACTTTGCCCAATTTTTAATTGAGTTGTTGTGTTTTTCTTGTTGAGTTTTAAAAGTGTTAATACATTTTGTATACTAGACCTTTGTCAGATATATTATTTTCAAATATTTTTCCCATTCTGTAGATTGTCATCTCAATTTCTTGATTATGTCCTTTGCATTTAAGGATCAGGTGAGATTACCTAGANATATTGAGAAAATTTTCATGTGATTATTGGTCATTTTGCAAAACTTCTTTGGAGAAATGTTTATTTGAGTACTTTGCCCAATTTTTAATTGAGTTGTTGTGTTTTTCTTGTTGAGTTTTAAAAGTGTTAATACATTTTGTATACTAGACCTTTGTCAGATATATTATTTTCAAATATTTTTCCCATTCTGTAGATTGTCATCTCAATTTCTTGATTATGTCCTTTGCATTTAAGGATCAGGTGAGATTACCTAGAGAGACTCTCATTTTGGCTGGGACCTAAAGCACAAGTAAGAGTTAGCAGCACAAAGAATCAGTTAAGAGTTGAGACTAGCAATGAGTACAGTGTTCCAAGTAGAGGAAACAGCATGTTAAAGGGCCCAGACTTGAAACATCAGGGGACAACTGAGTTAATAAAAATAATTCAGTATAGCTGGAGAGGATCAGAGTCAAAGGACTATGAAGGGTCTTTCAAGCCAGGTTAAAAAGTTTGACCTTTATACTGAGGATATTGGGGATCCACCAAACTGTTTTGAACAGAGAGCCATGATCTATTTTGACTTATAGGAAGATTACTTTGCTAGCATAGGAGAGAATGTAATAGGGAGGCGCAGTGACATCTAGAAATATGATTTAGTTATCTAGCTGACAGATAATGGAAGCAGTAGAGAAGAAAAGAAGTAAGTGTATAAAAAAAAAATTTAGCATCTAAACTTGACTGGCCTGGATAAGTGATTGGATATGAAGTGTAAAGAAAAGGGCATTAGGAACCATCTGAAAGATTTAGAACTAAAGCATATCACTGATGCTTGCAGCAGGGACAGCATTTGATTTATTAGATATCAAGCACAGGAACTGGCTCTCAATTATTCACTTATCAAGTAGTTATTTAGGGCTTTTAATGTCAGATACTGTTTTGGGCATTGGGGACGTAGCAGCTGGCACAACAGACAGGATCTCTGCTTTTGTACAGTTTTCAGTCTGTTGACAAAATATATTAGGAGAAATGAAAATATGTGGCTGGAATTCAAAGAGCATAGAAAAGAGTAGTGCAGGATAGAGCTGAAGAAGGGTCAGAGATGACACTGTGCAGTATCTTATGGGCCATCAAGGATTTGGGGCTATCTCCTGGAAAAGTAGAAGTCATTTGTGGCAGACACTGCTAGTTGACCATTAAAATCTCTTCTTCTCTTCATCCTTAGTAATACAGTTGCAGCTGGACAGGGAACTGTCAAGGAAAAGGCTGAATTTCCAGTTTCATTTGCAGCTGGGCATTGCTAAGTTATTGCCAAAGCGATGATATTACTTGCCAATGCCAAGTGATATGAGCCACTTCCTAGTCTGAGCATTAAAATGGGCACAAATTCTCCATCCTCTTTTTCTTCTGAGAAAGAAATGAGCTGGAAAACAGAGCAAAATTCTATAATGTGAAGATGAGAACACATCTTTAGAGTGGGAGTTGGCAAGATATGGCCCATGGGCCAAATCTGGCTCATCAGTTGATCATTTACATGTTATCAATGTTTGATTTTGTGTTACTGTAGAGCTAGGGCTAGGTCTCGCAGACCCCTCGAGCTTATTCACAAACCCTTCGCATACAGGTCTATGAGCTAGGTAACAGGAAAAGGTCCTTGGAGCCATGGGTGAAGAAATAATAGACTTTATTTCTAGACACGAGCTTTGCCTACCAGCAGCTCAGAGCAACTGCCTCACACTGCAGAGCACACAAAAAAAGCAACAAGCAAAAGGATACATGGGCACGCATGTGCACGAACTCTACTCCCACACAACTTGTTTATGAAGGATGTGCTGCACCACATCAAGCTGGACCTCAGGTGAGGGGGCCTGACTAAACTACTCTATTTTCCTCATAATCCACCCCTTCAGGGTCCCTTGTGTTACAATTTATGCGTTCAGTTCCAGGCCATGTTACCTTTACTCGAGGAGGCCAGGCACTTGTCATCCAAGGTGAAACTTGCAAGTTTTCTTCTAATCCTTTCCCCCAAGGCCCTATTAAGCCTACCCAGCATATATGGGGGGCTTCTATTCTCAAAGGCCATTCCCACTGTACTGTCTGTCCCTGCTGTTAAACAGATTGGGGCCGGTAAGAGAATATTTCCATTCTTGACATATCCTGGCTTCAGAAGCTTATCTTTAGTAGTGACTTGCAGCTGTATAGGTGCTGCAGCCTTATGCAACAGAGCTTCCACTGGAGGGGGTCCACCCTTGCAGGGTCTCTAATTTAGAAACTTGACTGTCAGCCATAACCACCATGTCCACCTGTTCAGGGATTGGAGTTGAGCAGATAGCCTTAGTCCCTTTTTTAAAAGACCGTTGTACCCTTCAGTCATTCCCACTGCCTGGGGATGATATGGCATGTGTAACTTCCACTGAATGGACAACTGGGAGGCCCACCTCTGAACCCCATGTCCAGTAAAGTGGGTTCCATTATCACTCTCTATGACTATCGGCTGACCAGACATAGCCATAAGGCTATTGAGTGCCTTCACAGTGTTTACCTGGTCTGGGGCCTTATAAGGCCATCCAAACAAAAGACCAGTAGCCATATCAACAGCTGTGAAGATGTATCTGAAATTTTCTGATCTCGGCAGTGATCCGACAAAGTCCACTTGTCAGGGGCACCCTTCCTCAAGTTGTTTGCTCATCTGTCTGGGGCATCTGCTAGGCGTGTGGACTCTGTTAAGCACATACTGGACAAGCATGACAGGCATTCATTGCAGCTTCCCACTCTATAGGCAGGGCCCATCTTTGAGCCACCATCCACATGGTTTTACTGCCAGCATGCTGCGATTGTCGATGTAACCACAGGGCTACATCAGTAGCTGGGGCTCTCTCCAGCCATCTTACCTTAGCCAAGGCATCAGCTTCATCATTTCCTGGACTGGCTAAGGGGAAGTGTCCTGTGACATGGAAAAGAGTTACTTCTTTCTCATGTCCCAATTCCCATAACTCTTGCCACATGGCTTGTCCCCACAGGGTCGGTGGCCTACCATCCACCACTGATATTTCCAAGTAGAAATCCAAAGGGTTAAACCTTTGTACTCAGCCCAGCTGTCAGCACATATGGTTAATGGCCCAGGCTCATTTTTTATCACCATTCATACTGCTCTCAATTCAGCACATTGACTGCTTTGCCATGTGCCATTTTTATACCACATAGTATCTGTTAAGGATTGGACAGCAGCAACTGTCCATGATGCTGAAGTTCCCATGCTAGAGCCATCTGTATACCAAGATTGCTCTGTGATAAGTCCCTGTCCCTCATGGAAAGGTGTAGCCTCCATCTCCATAGGTAGGGATTGTGTCAAAGTTTCCTCCATAACCTCTACTGGGCCTAGCACAGTTTGCAACTCTTTGAACAGAGGACTCATTGACACAGTGCTCCTTTGTTCTATATATGCTCCCCATTTAGACAGAGCAGGAGTCTGAGCTACACCTGTTTTAGGGCTGATTGCCCACATGAGCAGCCAACCTAGTATGGGATATGTCATCCTTCCTAGGACTTTGACAGTTCCTGTGATAGCTTCAGTGGCCATCAAGACAGAATACACAGCTTCTAACTGTTTTTCTATTAGAGAATAACACACTTCAGTGCCCTTCTGGTGCTGAGACCAGAATCCTACAGGTGTTCAGAATTGGTCGTGTTTCTGTCACAAACCCCATCCTAACCCCTCTTGAGTTATATATGTGACTAATTCAAAAGACTTAGTGGGATCAGCCACTTGTAAAGCCTGTACTTGCTGTATTGCCCTTTTTGTAGCCCAGTAAGCCTATTCTACTTTCTCAGTCCAATCCCAGAGGGCTCCTTTCTTTGTCAATGCATATAGTGGGTGTGCCATTTGGGCCATATGGGGTACAAAAGCTCTCCAATAACCCAGAAGTCCCAAATAGGTCTGTAGCTGAGCTACTGTTGTGGGTTGATGGTATGCCTGTATATTATCTATGATAGCTTCTGGTATGACTCTTGTCTTACCTGACAAGACTACTCCCAATAATTTGACTGACAGCCCAGGTCCTTGCACTTTGGCCTTGCACAGCCCACACACATTGTTCCAAATGATTTAGCAGTGTAGGAACTGCCTCAGTTAAATCTGTAAGAGAATCAGAGGTTAGTAACATGTCATCGATGTAGTGAAACATTGTAACTGTGCTGGGCCTAGTCCACTTGGCTAAGTCCCCACCCACTAAACCATGACAGATGGTTGGGCTATGCAGATAACCTTGGGGCAATACTTGAAAAGTCTACTGCCTTCCTTCCCAGGTGAAGGCAAACTGATCTTGGCTATCAGTCAAGATTGGAATAGAGAAAAAAGCATTCGCAAGGTCCAATACATACTGATAAGTTCCCAGCTGAGTTGTCAGCTGATCCATCAAATCATGAACTGAAGGCACAGCTGTATGCAAAGGAGACATGGCTTTGTTTAGTTCTTAATAATCTACAGTCATTTTCCAGGAACCATCAGGTTTCTTCACTGGCCATACTGGAGCATTAAGTGGGCTATGAGCCAGATGAATGATGCCAACTTTCTCTAATTCCAATATAGCAGCACTTATCTCTGCATGTCCTCCTGGTAGGTGATACTGCTTTACATTAACTACACAGCTTGGCTTGGGTAACACCTGTGGGTCATGTTTAGCATATCCCCGTAAACAGGCTTTATTGTCTATATTTGCAGCCAAAACTCTCCAACTGTTGTTTGCAGGTGCAAACTGTAAAGTGTATCCATACCCAAGATATATTCAGCTACAGGGGATATATATATAGTATATACATAAGGAGGTAATCGTCCTATGCCCAATGGCAGTGACACGGCTTTGACCTCAGTAGTATGTCCTCCATAGCCATCTATACGAACTGTGGCCCCTGGAAACTTATCGGGGGGGGGGGGGGGGGGGCTACATTCTGTGCTTGTATCTGCCAACACCAAAACACGCTGCACATATGTCCTCGACCAATATATTGCCAATTCAATGTGAGGCCTCTGGTCCTCACCTGCCCCCAAAAGATGAGCACCTAGGCCTGCTCCCTAATCAAAATGGAACATTTCATCTACCTCCTTGGGAGCAACCAAAAAGTCCTTTAAATCCACTGAGCATACCTTGCTACCTATTCCCAGACGTTTGATGAAACACTGTTCAGGGCACAAGTGCTGCCACAAAGCAAACAGAACTGCATTTGGCTGCCAGTCAATTTTCTTTTTATCAACCCGTGCTGCAAGCAAGTCAAGCCACATCTACTCACAGCTAGTCTTGCTTGGTCCCTTCGGAATAAAATCTCAAGTATTTCTTGGGGGTTTGGTCTTAGCCACCTTTTAGACCCCTTTTGCTTGTCTGCTATCCTCTACTTCACCCAAGGCAGCTATCATGGTCATTACCTCATGTATAGGATGACCAATGTATGGGGCCAGTGTGGCCATCAGTGACCCAAAGGACATTGATGGGGTATTTTGCAGCAGTATGTCTCTCACACTGCCTGTAAAATTTTCATTGTCTGGGCCATGACTGTTCACATTAAACATGGACTGCCACATTCCCAGCTCCCAAATTATTTGAACCAACTCAGCATACATTTGCCATTAACAAAAAGTCTTGGGCAGTTATCCAGCACTTGATCACATGGTTTGGGCAGCTGCATTCACCCATTCCATTAAGGAGTGATTACCTGTGGCTATTCTGTAGCCACTGTCTCAGGGACAGGTCTATAGTAATGGAGGCCAATTTTTCCATCTCCTCACTAGAGCACATCACACTATCCACCCCTAGGTCCCATAACCACTGCAGCCAAGCAGTCATGGGCTCCCCCTGTTTCTGCCAGAACTGTCTCCCCAAGTCAAACAATTCGACCTGAGTATATGGGACATAGGTGGTGAATTGGGTCACCTGTGGATTGCCCACTGGTTGTCCGCCTGGTCCTGTAGGCTGCTCGTGCTTCATTTTCTGATGCACAACAGGTCGTGCCTGGAGACACATGGTCTCCCCCAACTCACCACTGGGTTTGTCGTCCTCCCTGGCATGAGAAGCAGGAGTGGTCAGTCACTGCACATCATCCTCCAGGACATTTATCCGTGCTTCCAACGACTCTGCTTTCCACTTCAAATCTTGATCAGTTTGCAGTATAGTGAGCACTATCCAGGTTCTGGTCTGCAGAAAGGTGGCCAGCAGGCACCAAATACTCAAGGATAGCCACATTTCCTCCCCCTCCCAAGGGGTTCTCCTCTGTAGTGCCTGGTCTATGCTGCCTTACAGTACAGTGAGCAGCAACCAGATCTCGGTCAACAGGAAAGTGGCCGTAGGGCACAACATATTCAAAAGTAGCCACATTTCCTGCTTCTCCCATGGGCTTTTGGCTCCCATACGTGCTCAGAATCCTGCCACAACTATGCCAATTGTAGAGGTAGGGCTAGGTCTCACAGACCCCTTGAGCCCATTCACAAACCCTTCACATACACATCTACGAGCTAGGTAACAGGAAAAGGTCCTTGGAGCTGTGAGTGAAGAAATAATAGGCTTTATTTCTAGACACGAGCTCTGCCTACCAGCAGCTCGGAGAAACTGCCTCACACACTGAGGAGCACACAAAAATAGCAACGAGCTAAAAATACACAGGTGTGCATGCACACTAACTGTACTCCCACACAACTTGTTTACAGAGGATGTGCTGCACCACACCCAGATGGACCTGGGGCGAGGGGCCTGACTAAACTACTCTATCTTCCTCACAGTTATAATGATAATAGAGTTTAGTAGTTTCACAAGATAAGGCCCCATTATATTTACTTTCTGACCCATACAGAAAGTTTGTTGAATACTGCCCTAAGAGATGAAAGAGAAATAAAATGAAATGAAAAGATCCTCTACTTTGAATGATTATGTGGAAATAAGCTGCCTACCAATCTAGACTTTTCTCTTTAGAGCTGTGACTTGAAAGATAAGTAAAACTTTTATGTTATTTAAGCCACTGTGTCTTGAGGCCTTTTTTATATAGAAGCTTAGTCTTTAATAATTACACTTTTTAAGACTTTAAGCAGGGAATTGAGAAGCTCTCCTGGCTTCCATGTGAAAAAGACCTTCAGGCAGGATAAGAGCAGTTAAGAGCATGTTAAATCATGGACATGTGAAATAAAGGTAAATTAGATTAAGTTTATGATGGTGAAGATAAAATAAAGTAGATTTATTGGACATAGTTAATAAGTAAATTTATCAAGCTCTGATCTGTAGGTACTCAATAAATGTTCATTGCACGGACCAATGGGAAAGCCTCCAGAAATGACATGCTCTGGCCCTGATGGCAAACTCTTTGAGAGGGTGAGTTGGGGATTAGCGGGTCTTGGCTGCCTATACTTTGGGACAAGGAGGCATTCAGAAAGAAAAGAAAAACTAGAAAATAAGGAGACGGGCTAGAAAAATTAGCAAAGAAATAAAATCATTCTTTTACTCTGATCACCCTCATACCCCTATCTTCTGGCCACCCTATCTGATGGAACTAGAAAAGTTATGGAGAAATCTTATTCCCACCTATTTTGTGTGTTTCCAAAAGCATTCTGCATGCCTGTGTTCAACAAGAAAACTGAGTTGCATGGGAATCTGAGGACAGCACAAGTGAGAGACTATGCAGAAAATGAAGAGAGGCACTGGGAGGGGAAAGTAAAGTTACTGTAATTCTGCTTCTCTGCCTCCTACATCTCATCTTTTGAAAAGTGTCCCATATTCCTTATCCATTTTCCCCATCAAGTCAAAGTGTGATCTGATGTTAGTTGTCTTATAGCTTAGCATAAATTTTTCTTTTTAACACCAGAGCTGATCTACCTCATTAGTAAGAACTACCGGGGCTTTATGTGTTGTATAAACTAAGGTCATTGCCTTTTCCAATCTCAGGCCCAAAGTTTGGATTTACAAATCCTCCTGTCTGAGGAGTCCCCCATCATTTCTCTCCTTTTGCCTCAAGGACCCCTCAATAACCAATGAATGTTTCTATCTGCTGAGCCCTATGATAACTATGTATGAGTTTTGCTGTTCACAACATCCATAATTATTTTGAAGCTAACCTCAGATATTATATGATTTCATTTATAAATATTTCAGCATGTAGCTCTAAAAATAAGGACATTTAAAAAAATGTAATGGAAATAACAGTATCACACTTAACACTTAACAATTGTTTGTTAATATTATTAAATTAGCAATAACTCCTTAATATCATCAAAAATACAGTCAAATATTCAAATTTTTCCAATTGAATTTTACATATAATATAAAATATATTTATGCTATATGTTAAGTAATTGTATTTATATAAATAAATAAGTGCACACGTGTGTGTTTAATCAATTCGTTTGACTTGGGATCCAAACAAGTTCTACACATTTAAGTGAGATGGTATGTCTCCCAAGTCTCTTGTAATTCTACAGGTTCTCTCTCAGCACCTACCTTATTTTTCTTGCAATTTATTTATTAGGGAAACCAGATTATTTGTTCAAATGTCTGCATTTTGGATTTACATAACTATATGCCTGCGTGTCATCAAAATGCTTCTCTGTTCTGTATATTTCCTGGAAACTGGTAGTTACATCTGAAGACTTGATGAGATTTACTTTTTTGTTTGTTCGTTTGTTTTACGAGAATATACTTGTGAAGCTGAATTTAACCATATCTTTCAAAACTAAATATACAGTTACTTCTTGACTTAGTAATCTTACTTTTAGAAATTTCCTTTCAAGAAAAATCACCAAAAATACAAAATAGAATATGCAGGAGACACATTTTTAATAGCAAAATATTGAGAACAACCCCAAAGACGAATCAATGGACTAAATCCCCACAATGTTCCATGAGCCACATATATATTAAAAAAGAGAATGAAAATCTCTATGAACTGACACGAAATAATTTTCAGGATTTATCAGGTGAAAAAAATCAAGGACCAAAATGGTAGACAGACTACACTATAGTTTGTGTAAGAAAGAGAAATAAACATGCTTATATATTCATATACTTACATGCTTATTTTTACAAAAAAGAAACAAAGGGCTAATAAACCATAAATTAAAAAAAATAGTTATTATCTTTAGGGTAGGAACAGGGTGAAGAGGAGGAAAAGAGATGACTTTTGAGTCATGTGAGTGTTTTATGTATTTAAACATGCTCTACGTAGACTTCAAAATAAAATTAATAAAAATACATCATGAAACGATTTCTCTTTACTACACAGAACTTTCCTCTATACGCATCCTTTCTCACAACACTTCATTTTACAACTAATTTTTCTTTCAGTGTCAACACCACCCCCCACCCCTCAACCACTGCAAAGGAACCAATTACTTTACCTCACTACATAAAAAGTTTAGAGTTACCTAATAAAAAATAGGCTTAGGGAGCATTTTTTGTGATTGTAATCATTATTTAATTGATTTTGTTGGTGCTTAGGGTATTCTAAAGTGATGTTTTGACACATAGCGTTGGCTTATTTTTTATAGGTTTTTCAAACCTAATTTGACATTGTAGCATTCCTGTAGGCCTGCTTTGAAAGAGAAACTTAAAAATAACGTGGTTGAGAATATACACACTATAAATAATTTGCTCAAATACTCTAAAATCTCACATCCAGAATCATATTTCAGGGGGCTCTGAAAACAAAGATATTTGTAAATGGAGGTATTTATTATAATCCAAACCAGCAAGATGATCTTTTATAAGACTAAAGGAGAAAACATCCTACAATAAAATGAATGTTCTAGGCAAAATTAGTTTTGCTTTTCTCTTCTGGATTGTCTGGTCTGTTTTGCAGCTGTGTTACTAAGGCATTCTATAATTTTGGGAACTCTTAAAAGTATTCTCAGATAATTTGAAAAGGCAGCTAAAGCGGGTAATTTCTTCTTTGTAGGTGAATGTGGAAAAATAAATAAAAAGGTTAACAGTGATACCACGCACACAAGGCCACATCAGAGAGGAGAAAGAACTGTTCCAATGGGGGAAGGGGGGGGGATTCAGTGTGGATATTGCTGACTGAGATGTTTTGAAATGTACTTGAATGGCTTAGATTGTGGAACAAGCATGCAGCTCCAGAGGTGTCAGATTATTTCTCCTCGGCTGGAAGAATCAGCATTTCAGTGCCAGAAGTCTGTAGATGTTGGCCTGTCTTACCCACTGTTGGCATATGTGACCTGCAAAATAAGAGCATTTTTCAGTGATGTTGTGTAAAAATAAAATATTTGGTTCCTGATTTTACAAGAAGATCGTGTCTGTTTGCCATTATCCAACACTGAAGTCATCAACGGAGTGAGGGGACTGAGCTCTCAGAGGATTGATAAGATATCAATCTTTCATAGCCAGGGGCTTTATATGAAGGGGGGGCTGGGAAGGTGGCATCACCCATAGTATTTGTTCTTATGACTTTCTATAGCCTCTAACATAGCTTATAACTCCTTTTCAGAGATTTCTAAAATTTGGCTTCTGTGAAATGCACCATCTTGGTTCCCCTCTCAGTTAATTTCTCTTCTGTCTTGCTTGTTTTTTTTTTTTTTTTAAATCTTCATTCTCCTACTCCCAGATTTTATATTTGGGGATATAAACTTTATCATTCTTAAAAAATACCTTTTCAGTTAATATTCCTTGGATTTCAGAGTATACTATAATATATAATGCAAAAAATTTTTATCTCCTTTTCAAAACCTTATTTCTCTTCCCTGCCCTATCTTTTTGCTAAAGGCTTAAAGAACAGTATTAATAAATAGAGGTGGAAATTTGAAATTTCATCTTTCTGATGCAGTGAGGCCCTCTATCCGCTGTGCCCTAGCAGGTGCAGAGAACTGTAGAATGTCACAGAGAGTCATTGGACCCCAATAACACCATGGTCACCTTCTGCAAATAGCCCAGAGGGAAGGGAAACCTTGGAGAAAGCATCATAAAGATTTACCTCCTATCATTGCAAACTCCTCAGAGAGTTGTTAAAGACTCTCCCTAGTGAACCAGAGGAACGCCTTCACTGGCGGAGGGAGCCTCTTGAGGAAACTCTGAGTTGGCTCAGCGTCCTCACTGCTGAACAGTTGAGCCACAGGCACGTGACAAAAGACTCCCTCCCTCCGTGTGCGGGACTGGACACACCTCTCATCTGCTTTCTGGGACGTACTCCACCTTGTCTGAACTCTTTCAGTTAATATTCCTTGGATTTCAGAGTATACTATAATATATAATGCAAAAAATTTTTATCTCCTTTTCAAAACCTTATTTCTCTTCCCTGCCCTATCTTTTTGCTAAAGGCTTAAAGAACAGTATTAATAAATAGAGGTGGAAATTTGAAATTTCATCTTTCTGATGCAGTGAGGCCCTCTATCCGCTGTGCCCTAGCAGGTGCAGAGAACTGTAGAATGTCACAGAGAGTCATTGGACCCCAATAACACCATGGTCACCTTCTGCAAATAGCCCAGAGGGAAGGGAAACCTTGGAGAAAGCATCATAAAGATTTACCTCCTATCATTGCAAACTCCTCAGAGAGTTGTTAAGACTCTCCCTAGTGAACCAGAGGAACGCCTTCACTGGCGGAGGGAGCCTCTTGAGGAAACTCTGAGTTGGCTCAGCATCCTCACTGCTGAACAGTTGAGCCACAGGCACGTGACAAAAGACTCCCTCCCTCCGTGTGCGGGACTGGACACACCTCTCATCTGCTTTCTGGGACGTACTCCATCTTGTCTGAACTCTTCACACCAGATTTGGTTCTTGCCTCTCTGCCTGACCACTTTGCAACTGATGCTTTGTGTCCTGAGACTGTCTCACTTGAGAGGCTCTTTGTGATTTCTCTTGTGTCCTGTGTCTTGCAGCCCGGAGCTGAGAATCAGGACTTTCCCTTCCTGAAGACATATGACATATGAAGACATATCTTGTGTAGGAACATAGGCTCGGAGAATTTTTGACTCGTTAATATTCTATTTAGATTTGAATCTATATTTATTAGGGATGTTGGTCTATCCATAGATTTTTAAAATGAGGATTCTATCTTTATCAATTTTGCTGGCTTTCTAAAATGAATTGTACTTTTTATCTTTTTCTATGATTTGGAATTACTTACACAGTATTTGAATTATGCAGTGGTGTGCTGGCTCTCAGGGAGAGCCAATATTTGTGAATTACCCTGGTTTGTAGTGAATGCCAGTTTCTATGGTGTACGCCAATTTTTGTGATGTCGATACTTTCACCATGGCTGTCAGTGTGATATCACTGCACCCCTATCCCGAATTGTGGAGAGATACAATTAGCTGGTTCATCCACTGGTTCCAAGAAACTCCAGCACACCACTGGGATTATCGATTCTTTAATGATAAGGAGTTGTGAAACCAGCCACTTTCCTTATTGGGATATATTAGGATATTAAAATATTGTGGCAAAGACTTCCTAGTTGTTTACTACAGCCTTTTTTTGTCCTCTCCCTAACACACAGACAATTCTGCAGCCTCTTCTGCCCACTCCCTTAAGTGTGGCCTAAGACTAGGTTCTGGCCCAGAAAATGTGGAGAGAAGTTATGGAAGTCGCTTCTAAGACTGGCCCGTAAAGAAACCTCCTATCTGATCCTTCATCTTCTCTTTCTTCTGTCATCCTCTTGCCAAATGCTAGAGCATCAGCCAAGGAGTTGGAGGTTCTAGAGAATGGCAGGTCCACAAAGGGAAAGGCAAGTGTCCCCAAAATATTGTTTGGGGAATTAATCACATCTGTTTAGAGTTGATGTAAATGAGATACAAACTTCCATTTATTAACCCACAGGGATTACTGAGTTGATATTTTACACTACTAGTTAGGTTTCTCTGATTAATACCATTACAAAGATCATTAATTTATTTTAAGTAGTTTCCTTGGATATTGATCTATTCTTGTTTCTATTTATTCATGGCTTGATTTTGGTAGTTTATGGCTTGCCAGAAAAATCATCCCTTTCCTCTAGATTTAAAAACTGTGGCCATAGAATAGAACATAATATTTGCTTTAAATTCCTCTTTTCTCATTTGATTTGTGTTTATGCCTCCTTTCTTATCCCATTTCAATTATATTTTTTGTTTTAATTGGTCTCCTAAGGATTTTATCAATTTTCATTTTATTCTTTATTTACTCCACTTTTTTTTCAAAGAAGCTGCTTTAGGATTTTCGTGTGTGCTTTCTACTATTTTTGTTTTAGTTTTCATTAATTTTACCTTTTAACTTTATTGAATTCCTCCTACTGCTTTCTTCTTTTTTATATGTTGTCATTTTTCTAATATCTTAAAGAGCACCTCATTCCATTGCTACCCTCTACTGAAGACATTTAATGCTGCACATTTTCTTCTTCTGAATAAATTTTTAGCTTGCTTTTGTATGTTTTGTTATCTCCATTGCTTTTAGTCGAGTTTTAATTTTAGTTTTGGTTTATTGTTTGGGTGAGCTAGGTCTTATTCAGGAGCACGTGTCTTATATAGAAGCATTTTTAGCTTCAAAGAGCTAAAAAAAAATGTAAAATTGAACTCAATTTCATGTAATTTTGATCAGAGAATGTGACTGAAAAAACCTCTATTTAAAAAATAGTTATGGTGAAGTATTAGATTTTTGTAACTTTTATGAATGTCCAATGGATGTAAAAAAAAGTTTATTCCCAATTTTTAGAATACATACACACACACACATCATTTTGTTGATCATGTTACATGTTGTCTGCTAGATTTGTCCATGTCTGAAAAAGCTATATTTAAAAATCCCCCAAGAATACTATGAATGTCCAATGGATGTAAAAAAAAGTTTATTCCCAATTTTTAGAATACATACACACACCCACATCATTTTGTTGATCATGTTACATGTTGTCTGCTAGATTTGTCCATGTCTGAAAAAGCTATATTTAAAAATCCCCCAAGAATACATTTTTTAATCAAGTTCTCCTTGAATTTCTAATAATTTTATATTTTTGGTTGATTTGGGATTATTTGACAAATGTTCTTCATAAGTTTTGCCTTTTATCATTACACGCATCTCTCTTTGCTCTGTTTGAAGCATCTCATCTTAAAGAAACCAGCAACCAGACTTGCTTTCTTTTCTTTTGCATTTGTACATGATGGCTCTGCTGACGTTAGTATTTTCCAGTTCTTCTAACATTTCTATCACTTAGATTGAAGAATATTTCTCTTAAGCAGTCTAAAGCTAGCTTTTGTTTATTAAATTTTGTCTATCACCATCTTTTAGAATGACTCAGATCACTGTAATATTTGGTTTATTTCCACTATATTAATTTATTACTATATTTTTAGTTATCTCACTTAGATTTTCCTTCTTTTCTCCTTATTTTGTTGTTGCTAAAAGTTATTGTTTATTTCTCTTTCCCATTATTTGTTTAGAAATATTATTGTGCCTTCCAGTTCCACTAATAGTTTCCTTCTCATTTCTGAAATTCAAAAATATTCACTGATTTCGCTAGTTTAAATAAGTATCAAATCACGATATCCTGATTTGAAAAAAACAGTGTGCAGGTTGCAAGAGCTCAAAATCAGGGTAATTTCCCTTTACTATTTCTTTTATCATTTCCTTTTCATTTCTGTTCCTTTTATTCCTTTTGGAGATGTTACTGTTTAAGAGGACTGGCTACTTCGATCTGTTCCTGTGTACATTTACTCAATGACCCTCCCATTTTTAGTTCATTCATTGAGATTTTTAATATGAAAATCAGGAATTTTCTTCTGTAATAGAATCGCCTTAAGTGTGCATGTTATTGTCGTTATTTTTGTTAATATTATCATCTCATCTAGCAATTCTGTTTCTTCAGAGGTTTCCCTGTGCTAGGTATTCTATTTGCTATTTCTTCTTTTGAATTTTGGGTCTCCGTGTGTGTGTTAGTACTTAACTTTATCTGCTTATGGTTTGATTTACCTTGGGGTTCATGCCGAGTCATTGGGTCTATTAAATTGTGACAGACAGAGTGTGGAGGAAGACCCAGCAGTCTGTGCTCTGGCAAACTGTTGATGTACCCTCTAGTCGGTGACTCAAGGATTATGAACTGAGTCTAAGGGATAGGGGTGGAAGTCCGAAGGACCTAGTCTTTCCAGGAACATATACTTGGATCTCTGTTGAGTACAGAGGGCTCTGCTCCTTATCCCTTGCTGTTGGTTCTGTGGCTCCCCTCTGGTCCAGAAGGGAAAAATGGCCTGTGCCTCAGTAGAGATTATGGTCCACCACATACTTTCCAGGCTCTGACCATCTTTTGGTGCTGCTGTTCCACTAGATAGGTGAATCCGAGTTGGAAGCAGAGAGTAGAAACATCAGAAAACTTCTTTTTTTTTTTTTTTTAATTTTACTTTATTTTGTCAATATACAATGTGGTTGATTATTGTGCCCACTACTGAAACCTCCCTCCCAACAACCTCCTATCTGTTCATTTGTTGTTTCAACTTCAAGGAATTGTGATTGTTGTGTCTTCTACCCTCCCCCCCCCCAGTTTAATTGTGTATTTTTTTATTTATTTTTAGCTCCCACAAATAAGTGAGAACATGTGATATTTCTCTTTCTGTGCCTGACTTGTTTCACTTAATATAATTCTCTCTAGGTCCATCCATGTTGCTGCAAATGGCAGTATTTCATTCTTTTTTATAGCAGAGAAGTATTCCATTGTGTAGATGTACCACAGTTTCCGTAGCCACTCATCCGATGATGGACATTTGGGCTGGTTCCAACTCTTACCTATTGTAAAGAGTGCTGCGATGAACATTGGAGAACAAGTATACCTTCAACTTGATGATTTCCATTCTTCTGGGTATATTCCCAGCAGTGGGATTGCTGGGTCATATAGTAACCCAAGTAATGAAACTGAATCAGAAAGCTTCTGAACATAATTTTTTTGTCTTTTAATAGGGGAAGTTAGCTAATTTGCATTGTTTCCATTATTTTCTTATATTATGGAAATAATTTGTTTGCTTTAATCTTTAAACATGGCATGCTAAGAAGTATTTAAATTATGTCAGTGGTTGTATTTAAGCTTAATAAATAAGTATTTAATCCTACATTTTATCAAAGTGTCAAGGTATTGGGTTTTGTTTTGAGGGAGTATGTCTAATGATTAGGGAGGTGGTTTCTGGAATCAGGCTCCTTGTGTTTAAATTTGATGTCCATCACTCAGTAGCTGTGTGACTTTATTAGTTTCCACATCTATAAAATGAGGACATTAACCTCATAGGGTATTTATTTGAATAAAATGAGATAATACAGGTAAAGAATCTCGAGCAATGCTAGAACAGTGTTTGGCACATGGTAAGTATTCAGTAAATATAATCATTATCATTTGTATTAATTATAGTTACAACCATTATTCCTAATTCAATATTTTATTTGTTTTCTATGTTAAATTCCATTCCTTTTACATAGAAATGTTTTTCACAAGTTTTTTTTCTTTAAATAATATTGAACGGGGAACATATTTTATATTCACATAACACTTTTGTTGATAAATCTAGTTAAGTAGAGTTCTAGCACCAAGCGCTCATGGAAACACAACAAAATAAAGCACTCTTGCTTTGCAATACATCTGTATATTCCTAATGGTGCAATTTATTATGATAGTAGATGGAAATGGTGGTGAGAATATGTATAAGGCATTGTGATATGCTACTGTTATTGGTGATAGGGGAAAAAAGTCTAAATTCTTGAGCAAAGCTAATTGTAATCCATTGTTCTTGATCTTGATTCATTTCCTGCCCCACTGAGATAAATATTCAAATAGTTTTCTCCAGAACAGTTATATGTTTTTAAGTCCTGGAATATGAGAATATCTTTCTATTGCCTCTCACATTAATAATAGTTTAGTCATATAAAAATTGTGTTGCAAACTTTTATTCCTGTCTGGAAGATTGTAAGATATTTTTTCTTTTTAAAAAAACTAACAAAAACTTCTACAATTTATCTACATGTGGGATCAATCTCCTTTTCTCAATCCACCCCAACACTACCCATAATTTTGCTGGAACTTGAATCATTTTAATTACAAGGTCGTATTTCTTATTTGCTATATTTTGCTAGTTTATTTTTCTATTGTTCTGTTCCTGTCTCTTCTGGAGTATCTCTAATTATTAAATGAGATCTTCTTTTCTTTCATATTTAACATCCTTTCTTAGCATTTTTATACATACTCATAGTATTTTTATCTGAGAACTGCAATATTCTTTGTAAATTTAACATTTTTTCTGAATGTTTTCATCTCTTTGTTGCCTTGACTGAAACCAGGCTGTTCCCTGAAGTCAAGTTGTCCCCTCAGTCTTTGACATAAACAATTGTTTTCTCTTACATCCCACATACATCAAAGTCAGAAGGTGAAGGTGGCTGCTCTCCCTGCTTGCCATTACTTTCAAACAATTAATCTCCCTTTCTACTAAAACAAAAACTAGAACAAAAATAAGTCTGGACAAATTTCTTTGTCTTTGAAACTTATACCATCCAGCTACACTACTCTTTGCTGTCATCTACTAACCTTCTAGTCTCTCTCCTCTCTTGACTGAAAAGATCGACTTTAGATTCAGAATTTCTAACTACCTCTATGTTATACGTCTTTTTTCTCTTGCTACTTTCATGGTTTTCTTTTCATTTATGGCTTTCAACAGTTTGACTATGTCTGGGAGTAGATCTCTGCATTTATCCTACTTTGAGTTTGATGTGCTTTTTAATGTTTACATTAATATTTCTATTAAATTTGGGATGTTTGGGTCATTATTTCTTGAAATATTTTTTATGCTGCTTTCTCTCTCTCTTCTCTTTCTGGGACTTATATTACATATATGTTGGTATCCTCAATTCTATAAAAAACTCCCCATTACAGTTATAATATCTTTTATATTTTATGATGGCCTATGAAGGCCCTATAGGATTTGACTCCTGTCTGTTTGTTCAACTTTGACCATGTCACTGTCTCTCTCACACACATTATGCTCCAGTTACATGGTCTTACAATAACTCCAAGAAAAAAATTTAATGAGGGAGTGGTGTGCCTAACAGTCTTTGCAGTTGCTCTTATCTATGCTATATATGCTCTTTTCTTATTAGTTAGATGCACCTTTTGTCTTAGTCTTATCACAAGACCATTCTCAAAGAGGCCTATCTAGACTATCCTACGTTTAGTAGCTTCTCCTTCACCTAAATATTCTCTATCATAAATTCCAATTTATTTCCCTCATGTCACCTTTAAAATATGTGATTATTCATCTATTTGTTTACTTGTAATTGTCCACTCTTTCATTAGAATGTAATCATCATGTGGTTGGAACAAAATCTGTCTTATTTATTCTTGTACCTCCAGTGTATATTATGGTATCTAGCGTGTAGTAGATACTCAATAAACAAATGTTTATTGTATAAGATGCTTAATCCCTGTGATTGTTAACTCTGTATTCTTGGAATTCTTCAAATTTATGATCCAGTTTACTCATTCAATGCATGTTTTCCTTCTGTTAAAATTGGTCTTTTGTTCTATTCATTAAATTTCTTTTTAAACCCTCAGCAGGTGCTTCTGTAAGTTTTGTTATTTCAATCTGTTTGTTATTTATGGATCCTGACCCAGTTTATTAATGTATATTTTTATGTAACAAAGACGATGCTCTGTAATTTTTTTTTTTTTGTTCCGCCTACAAACTTATTGTCAGATGCGTGATCTTCTGGGTCATTCTTCTCAACCAAGGGTGGTTTCTTCCTAACCCCTGAGGCATTTGGCAATGCCTAGAGACATTTTTGATTGTCACAACTGGGATGGGGTGCTGCTGGCATCTAGTGAGTCTAAGCCAAGGATGCTGCTCAACATCCATAATACACAGGAAAGATCCCCCCCAAACAAAGAATTATCTGGTCTAAAATCTCAATAGAGGGGTGGGCCAGGGGGCCACAAGATGGGGGATGAGGTGACTTTGGGGAGCATGGCCAGAGCACAACAGCAACCACCCAGGCCCAGCTGTGCTGCCAGTTTCATATGCATTTCAAGAGAAACAAAATACGAAGAAATTTTAGGGGTTGGTGTTGTTTGAGGCCATGGCTGTGGACTTCACCTGGTAGGAGTGTGACTTAACTTGAGAACAATGTGTCATTCCAGGAGCTGGTATCATTTGAGGATGTGGCTGTGGACTTCACCTGGGAGGAGTGGCAGGGCCTGAATGATGCTCAGAGGAATTTGTATTGGGATGTGATGTTGGAGACTTATAGCAACCTGGTGTCACTGGGGCACTGCAGTACCAAACCTGAAGTGATCTTCAAGTTGGAGCAAGAAGCAGAGACATGGATGATAGACAACCCCCCAAACCAGAGCCTTTAAGCAATGAGAGCCAAGCTGGGGCTGCTAGAGCTCAGGAGAAGAGGAGGAGAGACTTACGGAGTTCATGAAGGCAGAAGAAGCCACGATGAGAGAAAGAAAGGATTGTTCCCACCATCTTGAGCCCTACCTGTTTCATGTCTTGAGCTGGTGAGCTCACAGAGCAAAAGGTGGAAAAAGCCGCAGCTGTGCCCTTCCTATGAAGTTGCTTGGAGGTGGCAAGGGAGAAGAGGGCTTTGGTAGACCCCAGACCAGCAAGACCACTAACAGGGTTTCTGTGGGCCCAGATAGGAGTGAAAAGCCACAGACAACTGAAAAAAAGGAGCCACTTGGAGGACAGTGAATCATTGCAAGGGACCGGTGCATGACCAATCCCATGGAAAGTGTTTGGAGTATGAGCGGTGGGGGAGATGGGCACACCAGGGGAACACTGGGGCACAGCATGACAGCATGGACAGCTGATCTGCCCTCCAGTCAGCACAGGACCACTCAGTGGAGACCGGTCAGGAATACAGAACTGCAGGGAGTGCAGTTTACTGAAAAGACTCAGGCCCAGACCAGACTTTCCACACAATTGAGGTGTATTGGACCTCTCAAGACCTGGAAGTGCTAACAAAGTCAACCATTAAATCCTGAACTCAACAAAAAGCCTTCCCCAGGGAATCAGCAGCAAAGCAGCAATTTACCTCAACTACAGGGCTCAAGTGCTGTTCCCCACAGGAAGTTCCTCCATCTTAGAAATAAGCAAAGGACAACAAATTAGCTCCAGTGCAGAGTTTAAGTGATGTGAACAACAAATACTCCAACACAGGACTGAAAGAAAAAACAAAATATGCACCAATCAGAGACAAAGTCTGATATTACAAGTAAAGGTCTAACACCACCAAAGAACACCTGTACAACCTAGAAGAACCAGAAGCCCCTGGGCTCCCAAGCCAGCAAGGAGGGATGACCAGGGGCCTCAGCCACCCCCCGACAACAATCATACCCACCCCAGTGATGACCACCAAGCCACCACAGGAAGCATTCCCGTGCTGGGATGGTGGGGGGCAAGGGCTTTTGCTACCGCCCCCCCCCCGACATCTGCAACCAGCCCAGCAGTGACCACTGAGCTGCTGCTGGAATGCCCCTGGTCTCTGCTGCCAAAGTGAGGGGGGCACCAGAGGCCTCAACCAAGTCCCTCCTCCTTCCTCCTCCTCCCACCCTATTTCCTTCCTCCTTCCCTTCTCCCTCTCCTCCCCCAACTGCTTTGCAACAACATCTTAGAATGAAAAAAAATATATATGAATAAATAAATAAATTTAAAAATAAATAAAATTAAATGTCAATAGTGCCAAAGTTTACAAATCCTGTCCTACAAACAAACAAACAACAACAACAAAAACAAAAACAAGAAAAGAGAGAGAAGACCCAAATAACAAAAATCAGAAATGAAAAGGGAGACATTACAACCAATACCACAGAAACATGAAGAATCATTAAAGATTATTATAAATAACTGTATGCCAACAAATATGAAAACCTGGAAAAAATGGAGGAATTTCTGGATACATGCAAATAATCAAGACTGAATCAAGAAGAAATAGAAAACCTGAACAGACCAATAGCAAGCAATGAAATTGAATCAGTAATCAGCAATCTTCTGACACAGAAAAGCCCAAAACTGGGTGACTTTACAGCTGAATTCTACCAAATCTTTAAAGAGGAATTAATACCATTTCTCTTCAAATTATTCCAAAAAATTGAAACCAAAGCCATTCTCCCAAACTCATTCCATAAGGCCAGCACCACCCTGATACCAAAACCAGATAAAGATACAACAAAAAGAGAAAATTACAGACCAACATCCTTGATGAACATAGATGCAAAAATCCTCAACAAAATATTAGCAATCAGAACATAACAACACATCAAAAAAATTATACACCATTATTCAGTGGGATTCATCCCAGGGATGCAAGGATGTTTCAACATATGTAAGTCAATAAATGTGATACATCACATCTACAAAACCAAGGACAAAAACCATATGATTATCTAAATAGATGAAAAAAAGCATTCAACAAAATTCAACATCCCTTCATAATAAAAATTCTCTGCAAATTAAATACAGAAGGAAATTATCTCAACACAATGAAAGCCATATATGACAAACTAGTTTCCAGTATCATCCTTAATTGGGAAAGGCTGAAAGCTTTTCCTTTGAGAACAGTAACAAGACAAGGATGTCCCTCTCACCACTCTTATTTAATATAGTATTGGAAGTAATAGCCAGAGCAATCAGGCAAGAGAAAGAAATAAAGGGCATCCAGATTTGAAAGGATGAAATAAAATTGTCTCTGTTTGTAGACATGATCCTTTAGACAGAAAAACCTAAAAATTCTACCAAAAAACTCTTAGAGCTGATTAACAATTACAGTAATGTTTCAGGATACAAAATCAACAACCCAAAATCAGTAGCATTTTTATATTACAATAATGAACTAACAGAAAAAGAAATCAAGAAAGCAAGCTCACTTATAATAGTTGTCAAAAAATAAAATACCTAGGAATCAATTTAACCAAGGAGGTGAAAGACTTCTACAATGAGAATTACAAAACACTACTGAGAGAAATTAAAGAGGAAACAAAAAGTTGGAAAGACATACCATGTTCTCAGACTGAAAGAATTAATATCATGAAAATGTCCATACTATCCAAAGCAATCTACAGATTCAATGCAATCCCCATCAAAATACCAATGACATTCCTCACAGAAATAGAAAAATCAATCCTAAAATTCATATGGAACAACAAAAGACCCCAAATAGCCAAATCAATCCTGAGCAAAATAAATAAAGCCAGAGGCATAACACTACCCAACTTCAAATTATATTGCAAAGCTGTTGTAATCAAAACAGCATAGTACTGGCATAAAAACAGACACTTGAATCATTGGAACAGAATAGAAAACTTGAGAATCAACCCACGTACTTACAGCCAACTGATCTTTGACAAAGGCAACAAGAACATACATTGGAGAAAAGACAGCCTCTTCAATAAATGGTGCTGGGAAAATTGGACATCCATATGTAGAAGAATGAAACTGGATTTGTACCTCTCACCATATACCAACATCAACTCAAAAAAGACCCCAAAGCATAAAATTACTAAAGGAAACACTACAGGAAGTAGAACTGGGCAAAGACTTTATGAATAAAAACACGGCAACAAAAGAAAAAATAAACAAATGGGATTATATCAAACTAAAAAGCTTCTGCACAGCAAAGAAAACAATCAACAGAGCAGAAAGACAACTTAAAGAATGAGAGAAAATATTTGCAAAGTATACATCCAACAAGGAATCAATATCCAGAATATGTAAGGATATTCAAACAACAACTTCACAGTAAAAAACAAATAATCCAATTAAAAAATTGACAAAGGAGATGAATAGACATTTTTCAAAGGAAGACATACAAATGGCTAACAGGTACATGAAAAAATGCTCAGCATCACTAATCATCAGGCCAATGCAAATCAAAACCACATTGAGATATCATCTCACCCCAGTTAGACTGGTTATTACTAAAAAGCCCAAGAATACCAAACATTGGAGAGGATGCTGGGAAAGGGGAAATCTACACTGTTAGTGGGACTATAAATTAGCACAGCCATTATGGAAAACTGTATGGAAGTTCCTTAAATGACTACAGATAGAGCTACCATATGATCCAGCAATCCCACTACTGGGTATATATCCAAAGGGATGGAAATCATCATGTCAAAGGGATACCTGCATTCCCATGTTCATTGCTTCCTTATTTACCATAGCCAAAATATGGAATCAACCTAAGTGTCCATTGACAGATGACTGAATTAAGAAAATGTTGTATACATACACAATGGAATACTACTCAGCAATAAAAAAGAATGAAATTCTGCCATTTGCAGCAACATGGATGAGCCTGGAGAAAATTACGTTAAGTGAAATAAGCTAGATACAGAAAGAGAATTAGCACATGTCCTCACTCATAACTGGGTGCTAAAAAAGAAGGTCAGTCCTATGACCACAGGAAGGAAGGAAGGAAGTCTGTTCATCTAAAGCTTCCTGCAATATCTCTATCTGATGCCCAAAGTATTTGCACTATTTCTGTGTCACCATAATCCTCAAAAGTGAAGCTATCACATGCATCAACTTTAACAGTTTTGGGCCTTTGCTTTAATGAGGATTTCAGTCAGCTTTCCTCTACCGTTGTCTAAGTGCAGGTTATATCTCCAGTATGTATGGTAGAGGCCCTCTTTTACTGTTATTTGTTCCATAACAAAGTTCTCTGCTTTTCTGTGGGTAATGCTGCACTATAGATCTACAAGACTCACACGTGTAATCAGCACAATGTGAATCAAAGGCAGACGAGTCACCCAATCTCTGGAGCAGTCTTCCCTTGGCCCAGGATGACATTCAACTCTACAAATTCCAAGGCTAGTATCTCCTAATGGCCTATAGATCTGGCTGAGAAATAGCAGAGGGCATTAGCCTCTTCCGTTCATTAACACATGGGTTGTTAAACTTTTTTTTAAAGGGCCAGATAGTAAATATTTTTAGGTTCATGGGCCATATGGTCTCTATGTCAACCACTCAACTCTGCCACTGCAGTGCGAAAGCAGTCATAGACTACACACATGTAGACAAATAGGCTTGACTGTGTTGAAGTAAATTAAAATGAAGAATGGGCCTGGTGGGGAAAATAGGATAATTTAGTCAGGCTCCCTTGGCTCGGGTCTGGTTGGGGGGTTGAGCAGCACATTTCTTGTAAACAAGTTGTGTCTGAGTGGAGTTAGTGCGCATGTACACCAATATATTTTTTAGTTTTATTGCTATTGTGTGTTCTTGAGTTTGTGAAGCAGAGCTGGCTGGCAGAGCTCAAGTCTAAAAATAGAGCATGTTTACTCTGCTGGCAGCTGCTCAGTTTCTCCTTGGACTTTGCCAGTAGCAGTTGAGTTTCGGAGTATCTCCTTTGGACTGTTTAACTCTTGGACGTGTGTGTGCTGAATAAAGACTATTCATTCTTCAACCAAGGCTCCAAGGACCTTTTTGTCCAATTACCTAGCTCTTAGACCTGCATGTGAAGGGTTTGTGAATGGCTCAAGGGGTCTGTGAGCTCCAGACCCAGCCTTAGCTCAACAGACCTGAAGAATCCCTGAGCAGACAAAGCCAGGTAGGCTTCATAAGTGACCTTAACCTTGCTTGATTTGCAAACATAAGCAAAACTTAACTTGGGCTATTTCTTATAAATGCCTATATTAAAGAAAGCAGAACTTAAGTTCAACCAATTAGAAGCAGCCAACAAACGTATAATTATATAATTAGGGACTTTCTAGTGGGATAAATCAAATAAGCAACTTTAAAACTATAACCAAATATTTTCTTCATGTTACTTGACATTCACTCTGTAAAAGCCTGTCCTTTACTCTTCTTCAGTGGAGTTCCTAAACCACTTATGATTTGGAGCTGCCCAAGTCATAAATCATTGTTTTTAATAAACTCTTTAAAATTTTATTGTGCCTCAGTTTACCTTTTAAAAGCTGTTTTTTGATAAAACTTTTTTTTTTTTTTATAAAAAGCAGGTGGCAGGCCATATTTGGCCCACGGGCTGTGTTTTTGCTAACCCCTGTGCTAATGCCTGGACAGTTGGAACACAGAAGCTGTCCTGAAGTGAACTTTCAGAAGAATTAAAGAAATTAGTCAAGGTCAAAGACATACAAGGTACAGAGATGTGCAAGTCCAAAGCTCAAAGCATGTATCCTGGCTCCATCAAATGCCTCTAAGCATTGTTTTATTTTGTTTTTATCTGCAAATTCCATTCCATATCTCTTTTTTCTCAAAATTCATGGTTCATTGCACTAGATATTGAGATCATGGGAGGAGGGACCAGTAATAACATCCCTTTTTTCCTATCCAAAGTCTGAACCATTTGAGAAATAAAACAAAGAAGTCGGCATGTAGAAACCAACACTTTACTCTATTACTATGAGAAGCCAGATGGAAAGCTGTGGCTTACAAATGAAGGCAAGTGAGCTTCTGAGTATTGAATCTCAAACCTAGGCTTTCTTATCAACCTAAAACTTATGCTTCCTGCAGAGAGTTTGCATTCAAGAGAGAGCTTACTTTTTCTGTCCACATTTACCATCCAGGTAAGTAATTCCACCTGGCCTGGGCAGGACTGAGTGAGGGAGCCAAAACAGTTCAGTAGTGCTATGCCAGTCGGGGTTTCTTCCAAAGAAAGAGGAAGTATTCCCCTCAAACAGTGTCAACCCAAGCCACGAGTTTGAAAGGACCATTTCCTGTCAAGGTGAATGGGCACTGAGGATACCATAACAGACGGAGGAAGCCAGCAGGATTTTTGGGCTGAGGGACATACACAGAATTATGTAAAATCTCTGTTTTAAATAGAAGTCCTGCTCTGTTGCTTCCAAAAGGATGTGGGTAAGTCAAGAACATCTCAAAATGATTTTTTTAATGAAGTTCCAAGTTTCTTATCTTTGTAATCATTTATTTTGCCATAATCCAAGGTCTTGAGAGTGACTCTTATGGGTCTTCAGCATCATGGCTAATAAGCCTTTCTTTTTCTCTCTACTAGCACCAAACACAGTGAAGGTCAGATAGAAGTCCTCAATAAATATTCTTTAAATACAACCTTTCTAAGGTCTTGATAAATGGATAAATACAACCTTTCTAAGGTCTTGACTTCCTACCCTCACCAACTCGTTTAAATCGTAAGCAATAAGTCTCTCTTTAGTATCTGCCAGTTTCTTAAAGGACCCTGCTCTTCAGCTCGTAGGCATTTAGATTCATCTTACCATCTTACTTTTCTATGAATTGCTATTTAAAACATTATGTTGGTCCAACTCTTTATATGAATATCAACCAGAAACTAATGATTAACAGGAAAATATATACAGCATAGGTTAATTCACTTAATGTAAATGAGGATGCTTTGCTGGCAGTTCAGATTTCTAAAAAGAAATATTGGCATTACAGAGTTGCAATCCTACCTTTGATATATGTATTTGGAATAATGTTTAAAAATAAAAATTTGTGACAACGTAAGAAAAAAATGACAAAGTAACAACAGTATCCAATGCCTAGCATATAGCCAGAGGTGATGGTGTAATTGAAAACTGACAATAATTTCTGTAATAAAGAAGCATCTGCTAATCTGTTGCTAATTTTTATTTGGAAATTGTTGTTGGTTTTGTGGCCTTAACAAGATCAGGAAAATATTGAGGCTCCTTTAAAAAGGGAAAATGAAATTTTAAAAAATGTTTCATATTTTCCTTGGTCTCTTGCTTAAGAAGGTTACTGTAGGAAATGTAAATAGACCACAGAAAGCTTTAGAAATTCAGCTCCTTGATTGAAAAAATGGAAATTCTGTTTTTTACGGAAATAAAGTAATTCTATGAAAATACAAAATGCAGTTGGTTATCATTTAAAAAGTGTTAGTCTTTTGGATTATGGTTTCTTTGATATACTACAAATCTGGCACAGGCCATTCCAAGTATATTTCTGAAAGCAAAATAAATGGAAAACTGTTTTCTCTATTCATTAATGTCTTGCTCTGTTCTATTTGTAGAATGCCAAGAGAAGGAGCACACAGAATTTCCCTGGATCATTTTCAGAGAGGGAAGGATGAATAGGGCAAGGGAGTTGACCCCAAAAGAAAAGAATCACTCAACTTATGAAATAATGCTTCCCCCAGGATGGGAGCACATTTCGATCCTCTAATTGCACTTTTCCTAGACTTTTGGTACCAGTCTCCTTAAATGAAAAGAATGCAAAAGAACGCTGGTAGTGGAGGACAGGATTTATTTGTTTCCAACACACACATATACACACACACACGCACACGCACACGCACATTGGAGGACAGGATTTATTTGTTTCCAACACACACATATACACACACACACGCACACGCACACACACACGCACACGCACACGCACATGCACAAAGAATTAGCCAGATGGCGTCTCTGTTCTCATGGGTCTTCCTGGCTTCCTGACTCATCTAGAGCAGGGGTCAGCAAACTGTAGCCCAGGGGGCAAATTTGGCCCATCACCTGATTTTGGAAATAAAGTTTTATTGAAGCACAGCTAGATAAAGAGATGTCTAGTGAGAGATTTTGGGAGCAGGGCACATCAAAGCTTACTAGCTGGCCTCGATATTCATTCTACCTTTTTGTTTTAGAAAAATAGACCTGATCTTAGTTGGACATTATCACCAGTCTCTTTTGCAGATGGGGTGGCCTTTTAATTAAGTTCTGGCTAATGGGCTGTAAGCAGAAGTATTAAGTTCCTCTTTCTGGAAGTTTCCGTAAAGAAGAGGATAGGTCCTTCTTTAGGACCCCTTTCTTCTACCTAGTGGTTGCAGTATAGTCATGATGGCTGGAGCTTGAACAGTCATTTGGGACCACGGCACACAAGACAGAAGGAGCGTAGGACTGCCACCCTCTGAATTTCATTTATGTGAGGAAGAAATAAACTTCTATTGTGGTTAAGTTACTGCTATTTTGCCTTTTCTGTCAGATGAACTGAACTATAGGGGCATTTCTATCGAATACCCATTTTTTACTTCCGTCTTTGGTGTAAACCTTTGATTAATTTTTAAACTTTTTATTGAAATATAACACACATGTAGAGAAGTACATATGTCATAAGTGAATAGTTAGCAAATTTTTGCAAACTGAATACAGCAACACAATCAGTAGCCAGATAAGAAACAGAATATTACCAGTATCCCTACTCCTTTCCTATAGCTATGCCCCACCCCAAAATATTCGCTCTCCTGACTTCTAATACATTCCTTACCTTTTGCTGTTTTTTGTTTGTTTGTTTTTTTAATGCAAATAGAATCACAATATGTTCTCTTTTATGTCTGGCTTCTTTTGCTCAACATCATGTACATGGATTTTATTCATATTGTAGAATATAGATGGTGGTTTATTCTCACGGTTATATAGTATTCCATTGAGTGAATATACCACAATTTATTGATCATTGCTACTCTTTTTTTTTTTTTCCTTTTTATCTTTTTTTTACTGACCGGCAACGGGATCGCAACCCTCGGTGTTGCGC
>NW_007730147.1:84673-87453 GCF_000696425.1 Galeopterus variegatus
GAGCGGGAACCGGTCTCCACATGGGATCCGAACCCTCGGCGGGAGCGCCGCCGCGTTCCCAAGCAGCGCACTCTCCAGTGCGCCACCGGGCCGGCCCATTGCTACTCTTGATAGACATTTGAGTAGTTCCCAATTCTTTGACTACAACAAACAGTTCTGCTTAAACATTTAGTACATGCCTTGTGGTGAACACATATACACATTTCTGTTTGATATATACCTAGGGACAGAATTGCTCATCATAGGATGTGCATAGGTTCAACTGTAACAGATACTGTAAGAAATTTTATGAAGTGACTGAACCAGCATTGCATGAAAGTTCTGATTGCTCTAAATAAATTTTTTCTAACACTTGGGAGTTTCCTTCTCTTCCATTTCAGCAATTTTGGTGCATATGTAGTAGGAGTGAATTGACTGAGGGTGTCCACTCATGGTCAGCTGATCTAGACTGACTGCAGCTGGAGTGACTGGGATTACTCATCTTTACTCTACAGATCTCTCATTTTCCAGCAGAGTAGGCCCCACATTCTCATGGAAATGGTACAGGTACAAAAGCAAACAAACCCAATAGCACAAGTGCTTTGCAAACCTTTGTTTTTATGACCTTTGCTAATATCCCATTGGTTAAAGTGAGTCACACAGTCTAGCTCAGATGCACAGCCAGTCAGTTCTACCAAGTTACATGGCAAAGGGTGAGGAGACAGGGATGGGAGAGGCGAGCCAATTTTGCACTCTAATGTACTAATGAAGTTAAGTACCTTTCTGATGATTATTGGCCATTTACATATCCTGTTTTGTGATGTGGCTGCTCAAGTCTTTTCTGTTTTTTTCATGGGGTGTCAGTCTTTTCCTTATTAATTTATTGGTCTTGATATTCCTGATATAAGGCTTTTGTTTGATATGTGTATTGTGAATAGCTTCTTTCCCTCTGTGGCCTACCTATTTATCTCTTAATGGTGTCTTCTGTAAAATAGAACTTCTTAATCTTAATATAGTCAATTTATCATTTTTTTCTTTATGTTGAATACATTTTGTGTCTATTAAAAAAGGTCTCACCTACTCCAAAGTCATAAAGATGTTTACATATTTGTTCTAAAAGTTTTATTATCTTTCACATGCAGATTATCATTCGTTGAGAATTGATATTTGTGAATAGTGTGAGATAGAAGTCAAAATGCATTTATCTCTGGTTATTCAATGAATCAAGTAGCATTTATTGAAAAGACCATTCTTTTCCTACTGTATTACAGTTTCACCTCTGTCAGAAATCAGGTAGCATGTATGTGTGGGTCTGTTTCTGCACAATATTTGATAAAAGCTTGACAAATATTATATTCTAGTTTTGGCTGTCCTTTGCAGTTAATATCCAGTCCTGTGTCTATACCTGGAGAGATGTGCTAAAGATTAAGTTAGATAGGCTGCAGATTCTCAGCAGAAGTGAATTGTTAGTGGGGAATTAGAATTTGAAACAGTGCAAGAGTTTATTTCACACTACTTTTTGACTAACAAGGGATCAGAATAAACACATCAGTTTTTTCTTGTTCAGTGTATTGAGCAAACTATTTTTGAAGTCTTTGTAACTTAAATATTTTCTTTCAGTTGAATTCACAAAGCTTTAGTTATTACATCTATTCCTAGGGTGGTATCTGACATCTATTATCAGTTTTGATAGTTTTCATAGCAGGATTTGGGTAGGCAACAGTGTATACAAGATTTGCTTGCTTTCTCTCCTCCCAAGGAGAATTATATAATAGAAATATTGTTTTGTATAAGAATAGAAACCTTCTGACTTGTAAAATAGTAAGAAATGTGGTATCTCCATCTAAATTTCCAGATGGAGAAGCAGGGACAGAGAATGGCACTCCAAATTTTCCAGGCAATTTGGAACTGCAGTCTAACGGACCAGAAAGAGAAATTTTCATCATGATATACTTCAGTTAATCTGATTCCCATTCACGCCAGAACCTAAAACGTTTAGTTACTGTATGTTATCTGCCAGAAGTGGCTGTTGAACAAAGATGATATAGTATAAGTCTAGTATAAATACCAATCTTTGTATTTCTCTTCGGATCAGATGCTTGAGGTTATTTTGTTAGTGAAAGAAATGCCTGAAAAATGCAGGTGCCTGAATTGTAATTGCAATGAATAAATAAATATTTCAGCAAGAAGAGCTGAGGCTGTCTTGAAGCAGTCTAATTCATCTGTGAAATATTTTCCTTGCTGTGATTCCTCAGATAGGTTTCCTCTGTTATATTTTTTAAATTATGAGGATGATATATTTTAAAATATTTTAACAAACCCAGAAAGAGAAATTTAATTTAAATTACCTCTATTGCAGGTGATGAACAGTGCAACCTATGTGAAAGAGGCACAAAAGGAGCCTTTGTTCAAGGCTGAATACAACTTAGAGAATGATTAAGGGCATGTTCTTTACATAATTTCTTCTTTGTGCCTCAGATCAAAGATAGGAAAAGTCTATTTATCTGCTGGCTCCATGTCTCTTTTATCCATAAAAGAAGGACATTTAAACATTTCTTTGTTGTCATAGTTATTTAGTAACTAATCTCAGCTGGTGGCGTTTAATTGTCATTGTCAATGGTGAATGAATGAATCATACCTTAGATAATTTCTCACACTGTTTGTATGTATACGTTGAGTATCTCTAAATGGATTTTCAGTTTTCAAAGATAGAAAGTACATCTTAGCATAATATCCTCCAAAAATGACAAGTTCTAGTATATGAGGTGATGAATATGTTTATTAGTCTGATTTAGTCATTC
>NW_007730147.1:88024-109970 GCF_000696425.1 Galeopterus variegatus
AAAATGACAAGTTCTAGTATATGAGGTGATGAATATGTTTATTAGTCTGATTTAGTCATTCCACAATGTATACATGTATCATAACATCACATTGTACTCCATAGATATATGCAATTGTTATTTGTCAATTAAAATAAAAATTTTTTAAAACCCTACATCTTTATCATTTTTGAATTCTCTTCTATATTTAGCATGCTACTGAGCCAATAACAGGCACTTGAAAACTATTCAGAAATAAAGAATTACAATAACCAGAAAGTTAAGAAATTCTAGTGTTCGCTTCCATTCTCCAAGCTATAGTTAGATCCCAATACCGAGAAAAGAGATGTATATTATATGGTGGAAAGTTATGAGGATTTATGTTAGGACTGTGGGAAGCATCAGTAACAGCAGGATAGAAGGGGCATGGTAGTTAATAGAGGAGACTGAAAATAATTAGTAAGAGACTAGAGAAATTAGAGAAATTAGGAGAGACTAGAGAAAGGGTGATTTAGGATCCAAAGAAGAGGAGAGTTTCAGAAAGAAAAGATTTGCCAGTGATGTTGATGACACATAGAGGTCTAGTTGAGGAAGTCTCGAAATAGATCCTGAAATTTGGTCAGCAGAGCATCACTGTTGACTCCAGGGAAATCCATTTCAGTAGAATGGCCAATAATAGTGAGGTCAGCAATAGTGAGCTAAGGAGTGAGGGACAGATAACGTGGGGAAAGAGGAATGAAGACATTCTTCTGGGAAGTTCTGAGTATTTCAAAAACAATTAGTGTTGCAGGAGTTCAGAGATGGAATAGAGCATGAAAACATCATGGAGAACGTGTGACAAGGGAAGGGAAAGCTCATGACTCATTGGGAGAAGAGTATATATAATAGCTTGAGGTTACAATAGCACATATAGGAATAGCATCGGGAGAGTGAAACAGGGGAAAGCTGTTGGAAGACCATGGACACAGAAGCTCTGTGACATAATTGGTTGCATGTAGAGAGGCTGGGAGGTGGATGATTTTGAAAATTCAAGCTTGAGTGATTAGAAATACAACTGCTATGAAAAGACATAGGGAACTTTAAAGAGCAAGTAGATTTTGCAGAAGGCAGGTAATAAGTTTAATCTAAAAGCTATTTAGTGAATATGAGGTGCAAATGAGCCTCTGGGTGTGGATGTCAAGATGACAGTGGAATTGTAGGCTAGAGGAGTGATTTTATACCTTTCGTTCATTGTATCCTAGTGCTTGTTTTCTTGGAAATTGAAACAATGACACAATGTCTTTAAGTCATATTGTAGCATCCCTGTGGTGCTTGGGCTAATGTCGGAATCCTGTCGACATTGCCACTTGTAGAGCTCTTAATCCTGTTCATGACACCAATTGTAGAGCTACATGACCATGCCAGTTATTGGGCTCTTTTACCTGTCGGTAATCCTGTCGACAATCCTGCCGACATAGCCAATTGTCGAGCTAGGGCTACATCTAGAGCTCCCAGACCCCTCAAGCCCGTTTTCCAGACTGGGTCACAAACCCTTCATATGCCAGGCTGGGTCACCAGACCCTTCACATGCCAGGCTGGGTCACCAGACCCCTTACATGCAGGTCTATGAGCTAGGTATCCAGCAAACAGGTCCTTGGAAGCCACAGGTTGGAAAAGCATGGCTGCTTGTGCTGTGGTGGCTGCCCAAGGCAGTTGTCAGCCAAGGTGGTGGCACCATGCAGGTACATTAACTCCACCCACACTTAACTTGTTTACAAAGAATGCACCACACCATCCCCAACTGGACCTAAGGCGAGGGGGCATGATTAAATTATTCTATTTTCCCAACAATCCCTCATCGCTATTGTTTATCAGTTGATTCCAAAGCACCTTTTCTAGTCAACATCACTAATAGTCTTTATTGACAGTTCATCTAATAGTCATTTACTATACAAAAGGACCTCTTCTATTGTGGCATGATGCAGAAAATGTACTTGACATAGTGCCTAGACCACAACAAGCACTCCATTAAACATTGTGTCCCTGGACAAGACCCTCACTAGTCTCTTTCTCTGGTGAAATCCTACGTACACTTTGTATTTATCTCCTTTTGCTGCTGTAACAAATTACCACAAACTTAGTGGCTTAGCACAACACAAATTTATGATCTTCCAGAGGTCAGAAGTCCAAAATGGTCTCACTGGGCTAAAATCATGGGGCCAACTAATTTCAGGACTGTATTTCTTTCTGGAGGGGAGGATTCATTTCCTTGCCTTTTCTAGCATCTAGAGGCTTTCCACATTCCTTGGCTTGGGGTCCCCTTTCATCTTTAAATTCAGCAATATAAGACTTTCACATATGGCCTCACTCTGAAACTGACTCTTCTAACTTTTTCTTCCACTTTAAAGGACACTTGTGATTACATTGAACCCTCTCAGATAATCCAAGATAATCTTTCTATCTTAGGGTCACGTGATTAGCAATCTTAATTTCCTCTTCTACCTTGATTCTTCTTTTCCTTGTAACAAAACATATTTAAAGGTTCTGAGAATTAAGATGTGGGTACATTTAGGTGCGACCTCTTCTATGAAGAATATAGTGACTCCCCAATATAAAGTGAATCATATTTTTCCTAGTATTTCTTCCACACACACTGGCTACCACTTACTCCAGCTCTTAGCAAATTGTGCTGTGATTATTTATGTGATAGTCTGACACCTTCATTCAAGGGGAGCAAGACATTTCTTTGTCTTGTTTATCTCTGTGTCTATATTCCTCACCTCCTACTTGCCTGGAATTCCATCAAAATATTTGTCAAATAGCAAGCTCTTAAAAGAAAACTGTTGAATTAACACATGTGTAGGGGGTAGACAGAATATCAATGTGGTTCTATTAGTAGGGTGAAGAAGGGAATTTCAGAACCATTTGGTGCTAAAATAGGGGTATATGAATGAAAGTCAGATAAATCCTTATATTTAGAGACAAGGTTGAAAAGTCACACTCAATGAACTGGGCACAAGCAACTAATCTAATACTGTATTGCAGTTTAGGAAGAGTTTATTTGTGAAATCTTATCTCATTAGAAAGAGATCCTAAAATGAAAGCAAGTCTGAATGTAATAACACGTCACAAAGAGATACCATAATGAAACAAAGTATGGAAACCAGTAAGTGTTTTTGTTTGCTTTTAAGTATAGGAAACTAACACAAACAAATAAATGAATCAAAGAACAATCCCTGCTATCCATAACTCCTCAAGGATATTTAGTCTTTGATTTAGATGATAAGGATAGTTCTATTTTTTTCTTAGTCTGAGCTATCCCTTGGGTGGAGAAGGTCAACACTTGGGCTGTATGAGTATGACGCATATTTCCTTCAGGCAACAATCGATTTCCTTTTTCCTATTCTGTGCTCCCCACACACCCTCTGATAAATAGTCTAGTCTCCCGAGGGGAACCACTCACCAGGAAGGGAGTGCCCAGTTCAGATCTGACCAGTCCTGTTCCCAGGCCTGGTGGTGGTTGGCCCACTGAAAATGAATAAATCTGTGCCCTAGTTTATGGCTGTCTTTGCATGTGTTATTAGAATGAATCAATTTTCCAGAGCCTATAAGCAGCCCAATAAATAGGATGTATCTAAAAACATGTCAAAGACCAGCCCTTTGATCGCACCAGCCCACAAGAATATAACTCTCTCTCTGAGGTCTGTCTGTATTTGTGGCTTTGTCTGCAAGTGCTGCTGTCATGGTAAATTTTTTGACTAACACAGTTATGCCACCCAGCTGATCGTTTGCTTTAATGTGGTAGGCAATAGGTAGCCATTGCCATTTCTTAAATCATTAAGGCAGTAAGAAGGTGGAAGTCGAGCTTTAGAGAGATTAATCTGACATTGCTATGCACAAAGGATTAAAGGATTATGACAGATAATAAGCAGTCCTTAAAGAGGCAGTGAAAAATACTGCTTGAGTGGAAGAGGGCCTGGAAGAGAGGGGGTGATGTTAAAATAGTGTGAAGGAAGAAACCAACCACTACCATGAATACGGGGTTTGAAGAGGAATCAGCGGCACAAGATGATTCTTTGATTTTGATCATGGACAAATCTGATGGGTTGTATACTTAATTAGAAATTTAATAAAACTTTTGGTGGCCCCTGAATTAAAGATATGAAATAATTTTAACATAATTTTCTTTTTTGAAAAATAAAATAAATCAGGTAACTTTTTTTCAAAAAGTTGATTAACAATGATTTATGTCATAGATTAACATCCAGACAGACTCTTGGACTATAATCATTCAGTTTCATTGTTTTCATACCTAAGCTCTCATTTGCTCTTTTAATAATTAGTAATAGCTGATAAATTAATTTCAGGAAGCAAATGAAATAATTTAAGGTAATTTAAAAATACTCTCTGAAATATGCCCAAATTAGTACAAAATATGATACTCGTGTTAGTAGGAAATGATAGTGGCATTTTTTAAAAATTCTATTTCCTATCAGGAAAGACCAACTTTAAGTGATGGGTATGCACCAAGTTTCTTCGTAAGTTATTCTAACTACCTAGAATCACACAAGAAATATTCTGCGAAACTGCATGGAATTCTAACCAATATCTAGGAAGCATGACTTGTAGGTAAAATCTCAGCAGGTTTTTAGAGCCCTTGATGTTACCAAACCATGCAGCATCTTTAGGAGACTTGTATTTCATTTACAATAAAAGTCGCATTAAATTTTGTGAAACACTCTTTGGCTGTACTCCACATTCAATACTCTTTTCAAAAGTCATATGAACACAAAAGTAAGGCTAAAGTAAATAAGTATAATTCATAAAGAACAAGAGGCTCATTGTCTGGCTTGGCAAATTTACCTGAGGCTGTTCTCTCTATATATACACAAACTTTTTTTTTTTTTTTTAAATCCTTAATTGAAAAATTGAGCCTCCAGCAGCCAAAACATACACTGCAAAGCTAAAGACGTTTGGGCACTGGCATTTCCAAGAACCTGGCACTTGTGACTGCTGTAGCTAATTTTCACACTGTGAGGCTGCTTTTGATTTATTGCTATCGTAAAACAGGACTAGGTGTAGTGTTATGATGATTTGCGATTTGTTCCTAACTCAAAGGGCTCTGGTGGCCTCTTAAACTTATTATATCAACTCATATTAGGAAAATGGAACTAACTCGACAGGAGTCATTCCTTCAGGTCACACGGAAATTATGGGGTTTTCCCTCATTTGTGTGGGGTTTGAGCAAAGGGGCAGAAGGTGGAGAAAGGAGCAAAGAGATGAAAAGACAGGAGGAGAACACAGCCCCTTGATGCCCTTACTGTAAAACAAGTAACTTAGGGTTGTAGAGTTGAGTGTTAGGTATTTAGGCTTCTCAGTGTCCAGTCAAAAACATTCCTAAAAGTCATTTAAGTTTCTATTTTATTTGCTCCTCTTTACATTTTTACTCTGCTGTGAAAGTTCCAGTGGGGCAGGTTTCCTGCCAGCACTTGACAACAATATCCATGCTGGTCATGGCAGCTTGATGGGGCACTGGGGAAAGAGCGACTCAAAGGGGCCGCCCAAGACCTCAGCATGAGTGAGTAATTGAGAAGGGCACCCCACCATGTGCGTTAATACTTAGAAATACAGAACGAAATGTCAACACTTTGCTTCTCCCGAGAGCATTCACAAGTGAGCATGGAGGCTGAGGGTAACACCACGCCAGCCTGGAGTTCAGAAAGGAAAATCCATGTTATCTGTTTTAAATTGCTTGTCAGAAAAGAATTTTTTTTTTTTTTAGCTCTCTTCTTTGGGGAGAAAAATATAGAAGAGCCTTTGGCCCCAACTGCCTTCCGTGGCCATTGAGCAGTAGCCACGGACACTGGGAAAGGGCACCCCGTACCAGAATGGCTAACACTTTTAGCTCTCTTCTTTGGGGAGAAAAATATAGAAGAGCCTTTGGCCCCAACTGCCTTCCCTGGCCATTGAGCAGTAGCCACGGACACTGGGAAAGGGCACCCCGTACCAGAATGGCTAACACACCCATCATCACTCAAATACAAAGAATTTGTAGACAAAAGATTGGGTGGGCTTCCCCATTCTGCTGTTCTAATATGCAGCAAGCCTCAAAACTTCTTCAAATTTCAGTTTCCCACTGATAAAAGGGAGTATAATCTTTATCCATCTAACAGGTTTGCCAGGAAGAAAAGTGATTCTGATCCTTGTTAGGGCTGTGTGTGTATGTGTGAGTGTGTGCATGTGTGTGTGTTGGTGCATTGAGGTTGGAGAGGAACTTCTGCATTGTGCAAAGTAGTGTGGCTTTAGTGGACTTGGGAAAGGTTCCCATACCCACTGCAGAGCTAAATCGAGACCATTGGTGAAATAGCATCCCTGTTAGAATATTAACTATCTTCTGGAGAGGCAGAAGCATTAAATCCCTTAGCAACATCGTGGTGAACAAGCAATTGCTTAGGGCCCCACATCGTGGACTCTTCACAAAAGAAGTTTAATTGTAGGAAAGAGAGATCTGCAGTGATTCTACTTTTCTTCCCAAAGTCCTTCCATCAGGTAGTGTGCTGAAAGAAAGGACAGCACCACTGGTAAATGATGGTGCTGGCTTGTCTGACTGCCCTTGATGCAACTTGGTGGTGATTCCCCATGATGGGATGCACAAAGCCCTCCACCTAGGTTTGGTCAACTTGATCAACCCCTTTTAGATAAAGTGTCTTACCTCAGTTTAGTGGAAAAAGTATTGTATCAGGAACTGGGAAAATCCAGTTCTAGTCCTGACTCTGCCACTAGCTCTGAGCAAATAACTTCTCTGAAACTTAGTTTTCTAGTCTAGAAGATGTGTGTGTGTGGGAGGGGTGGTAGTGGTGCTGGTTAGGGCTCTGGAGGAGTGGGTAAACTAAGTGTTTAAGTTTCTTCTCAGTTCTGACATTTCTGATTATGACGTCCTAATGCAAAGATGTTAGAATGGGATAGCTAAAACGTGCTTAGTCTGGTAGATGGGGAAGAACAGAAATCAGTACTCATCAGTTAGCGTTTCCTATGTGCAAGGACCTTTTCTAAGCAATTACATGCCTTATCCCATTTCCTCCTTACAACAACCCTATGAAATAGGTGGTATTGCTATACATATTTTACAGATGAGAAAATTGGGTTATAGAGAAAGATCGATTTTCCCAAATACCATATCTAGGAAGTAGTAGATGGAACATTTCGGCCTAGGTTGTTTGGTTCCAGAGTTCATGTGCTTAAGCTTCAAACTCCAGTGGCTTTTTGCAATGCTATTTGTAGAAGAATTTTAAAGCCTCAATGGGAAAGAATTCCATGATTGATTATTGATGTTTGCCCAAGTCTTGAAAGTGTGGGTTGCTGATTGTCTGCTCACATTGGGTGTCTGCTGATCCTGGTTACAGTATTAATCTTCTGACATTTGTAGAAGAATTTTAAAGCCTCAATGGGAAAGAATTCCATGATTGATTATTGATGTTTGCCCAAGTCTTGAAAGTGTGGATTGCTGATTGTCTGCTCACATTGGGTGTCTGCTGATCCTGGTTACAGTATTAATCTTCTGACCTAATTCCTGAATTATCAACAACAAAGGAATATTTTCATTTTTGCATATGAAACCTAGATACCTTTGCTCAGGCCACCTAGCAGGCTAGGACAGACTGTAGGCAGGTATGACCATGCTTCTCAAGGCCGTGGCAGGTAGCATAAGCCTCTCCCCAAGTGAGACCACTAACTTTGACATCTATTCTTCCACCCCTTACCTCCTTGCTTGCAGTCTCCAGCATTTCACCAGTCTTTGAGGAGCAACTCAAAGTAATTCCTCTACAGAAAAAGGATGGCACCTTTTTCTTTAATGCAAGCAAACAGTTGGATTCAGGTTAGATGTCTCAAATGCATAGAAGGAATTTGCAGTTGTAGAAGTGCCTCCTAGGCAGTCCAGCCTTGGCCTTTTGCCTTTCCACATGACCTGAATTTACATATGGAGAAAGAATATATCTTGTCCATTCCCATATGGCTTGGATATTTTCTTGGCTGGGTAGAAGGATTCACTTTTTATGTTGCTCATTAATAGAATAGATCTCAAATGATGGTAGAGATTTAGCATGAATTTAATCCTGAATCTGCTGTCATTTTGGCATACAGGTAAATGTATGAGGATAAAATTAGTATACTTAAAACACGGACTTTACAAACAAATGCAATTATTAACCAGCAAGAGCTGAGATTGATTAGTTATATAAAAGATCAGTTTTCATAGAAAATATCTTTAAGGCTAAAGAAAGAACTAGTGTAAATTAATACAGTGGAACTCTATTTTGGTGGCCCGCTATCTTCTTCAATTTGTTCTTTTTTCCCCCCAGAGTATCTGGTCCGGACCTCTTGTAGCACTAACTATATTGTGCTGTTTATGTACACATCTCTCCTATTAAACCCAGTTTCTCAAGGGTAGGAGCTGTCTCTAACTCATCTTGATATCCCCAGAGTCCAGCACAATGCTAGCACATTGTCAACAATTACTGTAAAAATGCTGTAACAAACCACACAAAAACTCAGCATCATACAAAAATTAGCCGTTATACTCCAGAGCATGGTTCTGTGGTTGACTGTGGATCAGCAGATCTGGGCTGAACTCAGCTGGAAGACTCTCTTTCAATTTGTGGGTCCCGTTGCTTTGGCTTTTTGCTGTAGGCTGAGCCTGGGACTCAGACTGAAGGGGCAGCAGCTAATTAGAAGAAAATTTTCCTATGGCAAAGGCAGGAGCACAAGTTAAATATTTGCTCATGTCATGTTCATTAATATCTTATTGGCCAAAGCAGGTCACATGATCAAGCTCAACAGTAATAAGGTGAGAAAATATACTCTCCATATTTAGTGGAAGAAACTGCAAAGCCACATGGCAAAAAAGCATGGACACAGAGTAGAGTAAAAAATTAGAAATAGCAGTGCATTTGACCACAATAGGTACTCAGTCAAGACTTATAGAATTAATGAGTTCATGTGCCTACCCTGTCTCTTCATACCTTTTTTGAGTTTCTGCCTAATGCCTACATCAAATGCTGTGTTTTTTGTGCATACTATTAATAGTGGTTGGTACATGTTAAATATTGTGAAGTCCGGAAACTATTCCAATGGGATATGCACCAAGGAGATTTACCAAGGTGGTGTTAGAAGCTCTGCAAATATTCTTTCTGGCAGTGTACAGCATTTCTTTTCATGATTCAGACCTGAGCCAAGAAGGAAAAAAAGGAATCAAAAAATGGAAAAGATTTATAGGAATGCTCTGTAATAGTTGAGCCTGTAAACATGTGGAGTCTATTGTATTCAATTCTTTTATTTGAGGGTAATGGTTTGAACCAATTGGTTTAACTTGCCTGTGCTCATCCCAGGCATAACTATAGACTTTTCTTTTCAAGACAGAGGATGCCCATGATAGGCCAAGCTAGAACTCTAACAGCAAAGGCCCTCCAGGAAGTTTCTGCCCTGCTGGGACCCTAACCTTCTTTCCAGAACCACCGAATGATTTCTGCCATGTTGCTATGAAGCTGACACACCTGCTTTGAATAACAATTCGCCATGTCTCTGGATTTCCAGGTGGTGGTTTTTATTGCTTTCCAAAGCATGAAATTTGAACTCGAGTTTTCCCTGATGTCAGATTAGCAAAAGCACCTTAACAGTGAGCTTTTTAAATAAAGCGGCTATTTCTGGTGGTTACCTCATATTTTAAGAGCCCATTAGAACTATATAGAGAGTTTTCTAAAAAGCAGGGAGGAGAGTGTTAGACATTTAAAGTTTCAACTGGTCATCTTTCTATTAAAATATGAGGTGTAGACTGGCTTACATACTTTTTAATGTTACAAACCACACATCTGATGATAGAATAATAAGCCTCGTAGGCTAGAGATGGAGCTCCTTTGTCTAGTTTTCAGAGAAACTTAGGCACTTCTGTGTTGGAGGAGGGGTATAGAGAAAAACAGTCCTAGGTGGTGCAGGGACCCTGCTGTTTGCTGCAGTGTGAGGTCATTTCGCAATGTAAGAGCACAACATGGTCCTTATACAGTCAAAACTTATTTTAGTGAACACAAGTAATTACAAACAAAACACCACACAGACTGAGATTTTACATGGTACCTCATTCTACCAAGGCTGAAAGGTAAAGCAAATAAAATAAAACTCTACTTGCCATGCAAATAGTTGCCTGGGGTATAATTATCTGATTAGTCCTTGTAAACCCTTGCTTGTATGTGCAAATTTGATTTAGAGGCCTCTCCAAGATGATAGCTAACCGCTTTGCATAAACACTGTCTCTACTAAGCAGAGCCCAATGCTGAGACCGTTTCGCAGGTCTGTTATGGTAGTTCTGTGTATGAAGCAAATGCAACTTGGTCTAAGCGATGAGCCATAGCATACTTATTTGCCCCCTTCTCCCCAAGGAAAGCATGCATTTAAACCATTATTATTATGCTTATAATCTGTCACCAAACCCTTCCTACAGAAAATCAAAAGCATTTTTGGCACTTCCTTAAAGCTTTATCTTAAATCAGTAGATTTCTAAGATTTTTATTTCTATCTCTGTGAAGCAATAATACTGACTTAAAAAATGTGTTTATAATGCCTTGTCAATTGGACGAGAGTGTAAATCATTATGGCCAGTGAGGCTCTAGCATTTGTTGATTTCAATTGTGTCATTTTGTAGCTCTAAAAAACCTAAAATTTAGAGAGACCGGGGCCTGTTCAGGTAACAGAGCACCCAGACTAAATTCCAGATCAGCTTCCCCTGTCAAATTCTCTGCTCACCATCGGGAGTGCCTCTCACATTAAAGCCATAGTGCAATTTGTATTGGATTTTATTGGTCTGCAAACTGAAACTAAGAAGCTTATAATATATACAACTGGAAACTGGGACTAGGAACATGGCCTCCCCTATTTTTCACTCAGATCATTTCCTTCAAAGAATTTATTTTTGTCCTTCCCAAAAGCATTAAAAAAATAAATAAATAAAAGAAGTATACATGAACATCTTTGCTGTACTCTAAAGCTGCACTGTCTATGTAATGGTCACCAGCCTCATGTGGTTATTTACATTTAAATAAAATTAAAAATTTATTTTTCACTCAGATCATTTCCTTCAAAGAATTTATTTTTGTCCTTCCCAAAAGCATTAAAAAAAATAAATAAATAAAAGAAGTATACATGAACATCTTTGCTGTACTCTAAAGCTGTACTGTCTATGTAATGGTCACCAGCCTCATGTGGTTATTTACATTTAAATAAAATTAAAAATTAAAAATTCAGTTCGTCAGTCGAACTAGCCACATTTCTGATGCTCAATAGTCACATGTGGCTAGTGGTTACCATATTGGCAGCACAGGAACTAGAACATTTCCACTGTCATTGACAGTTCTATTAGACTGGGTTGCTGTACCATCAGGAAATGAAGTTTTACACTTTTCATTCTCTGACTTAGACTGTTTTGGGGAATGTTTTTTGGAGTTACCAGTGGTCTGAAAAATCCATCCCTGAGAAAGTTCTGACTTCTGTCTCTGTGTCCCAACCTGAATACCACTTGCTTGAGAAGCTTATTCATGTGCGCAGGAGTTTGGCTTTTCAAGCTTTTCCTGTTCGTATCAATATTTCTCTCATAAATGGAAACACATTTCCATTGTGTCAGATTTCTAATGAGAAATTAGCTGCTGTGCTTTGTTAGAAACACACTTCAGACTATTAAAGGAAAATACATCTCTTTCATTTTTCCCTTCTAGCAAAAAATAGTCAGTGTATTTTAAACATGAGGCATTTTAAGAGTTGTCAATTTGAGCTTAATATTTGCATTAAGGGTGGAATCATGAGAAACTAAATTTTCGTTTGGGGGAATGTTTTTTGGAGTTACCGGTGGTCTGAAAAATCCATCCCTGAGAAAGTTCTGACTTCTGTCTCTGTGTCCCAGCCTGAATACCACTTGCTTGAGAAGCTTATTCATGTGCGCAGGAGTTTGGCTTTTCAAGCTTTTCCTGTTTGTATCAACATTTCTCTCATAAATGGAAACACATTTCCATTGTGTCAGATTTCTAATGAGAAATTAGCTGCTGTGCTTTGTTAGAAACACACTTCAGACTATTAAAGGAAAATACATCTCTTTCATTTTTCCCTTCTAGCAAAAAATAGTCAGTGTATTTTAAACATGAGGCATTTTAAGAGTTGTCAATTTGAGCTTAATATTTGCATTAAGGGTGGAATCATGAGAAACTAAATTTTTATGTCAACTTTACTGATGAAATAAATGCTATCAAACCACAAGTTTCCAGTGAGAGCATGTTGTTCTCAGCTTTGTGTATCACAAATATCAAATGTCACTGGCTACATCCTGTATTGGCACTTCTAGGAAAACAAATGGTTTAAAGTATTTGCGCTTCTAGAACTATTTATTTCTGCTTCTAGAACTGCATGATTGTTGCGATGATTTACTCCTCTGACTACTTGAAATGTGTTGATCTAGTCAGCTTTTAAAAGAGAAAATAATTCCCTTGTGCTACGGTCCACTAGAGTAAAAGTCTTTGTAACATAAAGGAAATTAAAATAGTGATAAAAATAACATGAGGACTGCCAGGACCCCAGAGCATAAGAAAAATATAAAAATAATTAAATATATTTATTTGGTGGAGGAAATGATGAAAAATTTCCCACTTGGAGGCAGTGTGCATAGTGATTAAAATTGCAGGCTCCAAAATTTGCCCTACTGCCTAGATTCCAAAAGTCTGTTTTACAATTTTCTAACTTTGTGACTTTGAGGAATTTAGCCTCCCGGAGGCAAGACTAGAATAGCCCTTATGAGAAGGATGTGGCTAACAGTGGGCCATATTTGTGAAATAGTCCTGTTACGGACCAAATCGTGTCCCCTTGTCATTCGTGTGTTGAACCCCTAACCTGCAATGTGGCTGTATTTGTAGATAAAGGCTGTAGGGAAATAATTTCAGTTAAATGAGGTCATAAGGGTGGGGCCTTAATTCTATAGGACTGCTCTCTTAGACACCAGAGAGCTCTCTCTCCACTCACCACAGAGGAAAGGACACGTGAGGACACAGCAAGAAGGCGACCGTCTGCAAGCCAGGAAGGGAGGCCTCACTAGACACTGACACCCCTGCTGGAGGCTTGACCTTGGACTTCTAGCCTTCAGAAGTAGAGAGAATACATTTATGTTGTTTAAGCCACCCAGCCAGTGGTATTTCACTGGGGTAGCCTGGGCTAATTAATACACATCCCCACATCCCCAAACCAATTTTCCATTTATCAGAGCCTCCGCATGTTTCTGATCCCTAGTTTTCAGCCCTTGCTTCATTTTCCTTTTTCTCTCTACTCCATCCATCCAGCTTACCATCTACAAAGCAGCTTGTCCTTTGTGGGTCTGGACCATCTCTTTAATACATACACTGCAGAACTGCCCTATTGAATCCAAGATCTTCAATATGATTTTCCGGGACAGCAACTAAGCATTTGCCTTCTTGAAGAAGTTAGTCTTTCAAGATCTATGTCTGACAGGACATCTTGATAAACTGGACATGTTTCCCCATAGCTCAGACTCACCCCCGACCCCACCCCCATGCACTGCCTCAGGGTTGTCCTGACCGGGAAGGGATGAGCCCCAACAGCTTGGCTCTCCCTCTTTCTTCCAAGGCCCTGAGGACTAGCAGGGACTTCACCTAATAAACCTGTTGATCCATTTCCTGGCCCAAACAGGGGTGCAATAAATATTAACTGAAGCAAAGATGCTCAAAATAGTCTCATCTATTATTCCTTAAAGAGACATTTATATATTTGTTCTGGGCATTCCAGGGAGTGGAAGTCATTTCAGACACGATTCAGCAAGGAACTTACAATATTTTTAGGGAAGTCAAACATACAATTGAAAAGTCTGTTGTGTGTTGCAGTAGTAAATGTCCATTACTGGATTCCATAGCTATTCATAGGCCCCCCCTCCCTCCCTCATTCCCTTCCTTCCACTAGAGGTGTCTTGGTCACACAGAAAGAATGTGAGAGATGAGGGGGAATGTCGCCCTTGTGTGAAAATTTGTAGGACTGCTGTAGTATTTTCTAGACTGTATTTTCCATGACAGTTTCCTTAAGGGCAGAATAAAGTAAACCAATACGCGACTCATGTATGGGCTGCCCTTGGGTTGAATGGCCATTGCAGGTTCAATCAGCTGAGACTGAACAGTTGATATTGAACACGACCAGAATCAGGATGAAAAGCGTGATGCTGTCTCCTTGGGTGCAGAACTTAATGGCATGCCAAAGAAAGTCAGTAATGAAGATAAATATTTAACATTTAATATGATATTTTAAAAACAAAATTAATGAAAAAAAATCCATGAGGAATGAAATATTAAAATTTTAAATAAAGACAGGATAGTGTTCTTTGTTTGATGACCCCACATTATTGTGCAAAGGGGAAAATCATTTTCAATCAACCCATGAATCCTGGGCCCTGTGATTTTTGGGACGCTCAGTAGGTCTTCACGGCATAGACTTATGAGGTCTGACAGTGAGGTGCGAACAGATTGTGCAGTGCAGAGCTCTATGCGTAGTCTGTTTTCTGATTGCAAAGCTATTATTGTCTTTGGTTCAAAGACACTTGGTTGAAAATATGAAAGGGAGTTTGATAACGAGTGTGTGTAAGGGCACACGGTCTTCCTTTTCCTCGGGCTTCAGTATGACGAGGGATGGCACTGATATTGGACAATCCACTCACCTTATAAATAGGGCAGTGAGGAGGAAAACTTCCTACAGCAGAGGTGGCAGGTTGGGCAGGTAATGTCAGACATCTCTACTATATTGCTCATTTACAAGTATTAAGGGCGAGGGAACAGTAACCCATGAGGTTCAACAGAACAGTGGCAGAAGTAATCCTGTGATTTGGATGCTGAGTAGAAGGTGAAATGTGGAGTGTCAGGATCAGAGCCCCTTAGTAAGCACATCTCTCTATACTTGAAAATTTCTCTCCCACTGCCAACTTATCAAAGGAGCATGTTGTTTTATTAAGGATGTTACAGGACTAGAGAAGACTGTAAATTGATGTTAGGAGGTAGAAAACACCAAGAAATTCCAGAGACAGCAAATGAATAATGGGGGAAAAGTCTGGAAGAGGAAACCAGGTAATGAAAGGAGTTTTAATTTCAACCGTAACTTAGGATCTCTCATCTAATAGAGACATCTGGGTGATCAGCCCAATATAGTAGAAAGGGCATATGGTTTGGAATCTGATGTACCAGATTTGAATTCCACCTCTGATATTTATTGATCTGAGACCTTTGGCAAAATATGTCTCACTACCAAATTTCAATTTTATCATCTATAAAGAGAATGCCTAAGTCACTGACTATTACATGAATAAAGTAAGTACAATGCATGGCATATAAATCACTGCATAGATATTAGCTATTATTAGTAGTAAGCTCAATCACATCAGATTTAGTGATTAAATATAAGTGACAAGGGGGAGCTAAAAATCAAAGATAACATTTGGGATTAATCCCAAGAAGACTGAGACAGTGGTGTTATCACGGATATCAGTTGATACCAAATGTAATAGTTTCTTGTTCTGCATAACAAATTTAGCTGCTTAACACAACACATACACATTTATTATCTACCAACTCACTGCATAGATATTAGCTATTATTATTAGTAAGCTCAATCACATCAGATTTAGTGATTAAATGTAAGTGACAAGGGGGAGCTAAAAATCAAAGATAACATTTGGGATTAATCCCAAGAAGACTGAGACAGTGGTGTTATCACGGATATCAGCTGATACCAAATGTAATAGTCTCTTGTTCTGCATAACAAATTTAGCTGCTTAACACAACACATACACATTTATTATCTACCAATTTGTATGGGTCAGGAGTCTAGACATGGTTTGTCTGGGTCCTCTGCTTAGGGTCACACAAGGCTGCAGTAAAGGTGTCAGCCGGGTTGTTTTCTCTGGAGGCTCAGCAGGAGAAGAATCCACTTCTAAGCTCATCCAGGTTGTTGGCAGAACTTACTTTCTTGAGGCTATATAACTGAGGACTTGTGTTTTGCTGGCTGTCAGCTGGAGGCCACCTTCAGATCCTAGAGTTGCTTGCACCTCTTTGCCATGTGGGTTCCTCAGCATGGGTGCTCACTTTATCAAGCCAACAAGGAGCCTCTCTTGCTTGAGTTTGCTAAGCTGAAGTCATGCATAAACTAACATAATCATGGCAGTAATGTCCCATCCCCTTTGTTATTTTCCATCGGTTAGAAGCAAGTCCCAGGGCCTGCCCACATTGATGGGAGGGGACCACACCAAGGCATGGACACCAGGAGGTGGGACATCATGGGGTCACTTTAAGTTCACTCTGCCACACTGACAGAGTAGGAAAATCAGGAGGAGAAACCAATTTTAAGCTTCAGACGAAAAGTTTGGTCCTAGATATGTACTGTTCAAAGTTGTGCAAAGGACAGCCAGCAATACAATACAATCAACAGTTGGAAATAGGAAACCAGAACTCAAAGAAAAGTCAGTGACAGCCTCTGGATTGGGTAGTTATCCAATATAAACAATCACTGAAACTGCAGGGGCAGAGGCGATTTCTGAGGATACAGGAAGAGGGGTAAAGTAATGACGATTGAACCTCAGCCCAGATCTCTGAAAAGTGAAAAGAAGAGATGTGGGGCAAACAGCAGAGTTAGGGTTAGGGTTAGTGGCTTAAACAAGTACACTTACCTGTTTCTTCCCATCATCAGAATCTCCTAGGAGTGAAGCCCAAGTAATTGTGTTTATAAGACCTTCACAGGGGTTTTAACGACAGGCACGACTGAGAACTACTTGAGAGCCTCCTTCATACTTTCGATGTTTGGCCAATATACACACTTGCCTTAAAATTTTCTCCCCATTATAGCCAGTCCCTTTGTATTCATCAGTGACCCAGCTTTAAAATGGGTTTTGTTTATCTGTCATTTATGCTTTCTTTTCTGTCACTCCTGAATTCTGAAGTGTTTATTCTTCTCAACCCTCACTTTTGCTATAACTATGCTATTGGCGCTAGTTTGACCCTCTTTCAGCAGTCCTATTGATGTCCGATGTCAGGGAAGTGGAAAACATCCCACGGTCTAGACTCCTGTGGAGTCACTCCCGGTACACCCCCACCCCCACTCCCTGCTCAGCGGTTAAATCTGTCTGCCTCGAAGCAAGGCTCTGAGTCAATACTCCCTGCTTGCAGCACTGGTTTACCTTTCTTGTCCATTCCTGTGCCATAATTTCCTTTTCTGAGATCATCGAACCATGTAAGACTACTCCGGTTATGCTCTTCTTGAGAGATATTATACTTAAGGATCTCCGGACACTTTTCTTTATCAGGCTTATGAGAACAACTAATGGACAGTATTCTTCTATAGATTCTGGATTGAGATTGTGTCTTGTTAATCAACAATAAAGTTATTGATGAAAATAATAGTTATTCTTTTCTCTCTTAGGGGTATTCTTTCTCTTTCTTAGGGGTATTTTGCATTTCTATGAAATGTTACTGAGAAACAGACCTTAAATCTAAAGAAACAAATCTTCAGAGATGGCATTTCACAAACTCTCCGTTGGTCTGGTACAGACTTAGTGGAGATTTTTGATAAAAGTGACTCATAAAATGTCATCAAAAAATGAAAACCTGATGCATTTATGACTAAGAGGATCTTGAAGTACAGACACAATAATTCATGTTCATAACCATCATCTAACACTTCAAATACTGTGCTTTTTATGTGGTATATAATTTAAAATTCAACAACCCACAACACCAATGCAAGATATTAATAATAGGGAAAACTGAGGGAGTAATAGGGACTCTCTGTACTTTCTGCTCAATTTTTCTGTAAACCTAAAACTGCCCTAAATATAAAGTTTATTAATTTAAAAAAAAAGTTCCACCACCCTATGAGGTAGGGTTTTTTGTCTTCATTTTGCAGTGAATCAGACTCCAAGCATAGCTGAATGCACACCGTGAAGTCTGAGCTCGTGATCTCCACCTGCGCTGCTTCACCTCCTCCCTTCTGGAAGGAGAATCCCAAGCAGACCTATTTATGTGTCTGCTTCACGTTCATCTTCAAGCACCTTGGACAAATCTGTCCCTGAGTTGGGAGGGGAATAAAACAATGGACATTCAGTGAAGAGTCAGCACATGGACCTGTAGAGGATTTGGACAAACTGAGAACCTGAGTCTTCCTTATGTTTGTCCTTCCCTTCAGTGGTGAGCACAGAACAATGCTTTAGAGTCTCTCAGCATGCTGAGTTAGTCTGAAACAACTGAAACTGTGATTCCACCTTTGGTATATATATTTTTTCCTATGCAAAAATAAAGAAAATCAAGCATGCAATCAGTAGAGAAGACACCAGAATCTCTGTTGAAAGATCCACCATTCCTGTTTGTGATGGCAGGGGAGACACATAAATATTCTGAGGGCCTGCGACACTTTTAGCAGGCATCTGGCATTGGAGGCAAAACCATTTATCCAGAAAACTGCCTTCTCTTTCAGCTTGGTAACCATGGACACTAGCCAGAGTAATTTTGGCCCATACTTGCCCTTTCCGAATTCCTCTAAATGGTAAGAGAGGAAAAGAAGAGATATTTTTTTTTCCTTTTTCTGTAGATTAAATTAAAATAATTAAAAATATCTATTTAATATCTATGTAGGTTGAAAGTCCTTGGATAAGTATAAAGCTCTGATTGAATGAACAGGAAGCCAACTAGCTGACAAATGTAAAAAACATACACACACACTTTTTTTTTACTTCTTAAAGTGGGTTGAGACCTTGTTCTGAAGCCAGGGCACACAGATTTTAGCTTACCTTCTCTGGTCTGGCACCTTTCTTCTGCTGGCAATCAGTCTGGCTTGTACGGTGATATTCAAAAGAGAGGTCTGAGTTTGATTAACTGTGTCTTTATGAATAACATCCTCAGAGAATTCCAGGCCATATTCAGATTTTTGACTGCAGCAACCCTGGAGCACTGCTGTATGGCCAAGCTGCTCCCTGCAACAGAAGATTCTGACAGATCATAACTCTTCCAACCTATAGCAGTCATCGCCCTTTTCTGCAGGGTGATATTCCTGAAATTTTCATTTTACTCATTGAGCCGATTTACTCCTCAATTTGTCAGTTTACTGAGAAGCATCAAATTCATTTTGGTATGCAGTTCACTCCCTTCTGGGAAGTGGCTGATCAGACACAGACTTGAGATGCTCTCAAAGGATGAAGAGGTAGCTAATTAGAGGGTTAAGACAAATAGAAGAGAAGGGAAAAATCCATAATAATTATTTCCAGCTGATGTATTTCCTACTTTTTAGTCTTAGAGTCTCCCCACAGAGTTGCTGTCTGTGAACTATTCAGATCATGGAGAATCAGCCTTGGTAACATGCCTGGGCCACACCCACGGTGAATCCAGCTTCTGGAAGAAGGAACTTTCCCTGTCGGTTTGCCTGGCAGGCAGTTGGTAGATGCAATTGAGTGGAAAATCAAATGGCAGCTCATGTTTTTTCCTCTTCAATAGAGACCACCAAAGGGGGAAAAAATCCATTAATCTTTCCTGTGTTAATTGAGAACACTGGAAGCCATTATGAAACCATTTCCCTTGCAGTCACGCTACTCATTTGAATCCCGGTTCAAGTTTGTTGAAATTGTAATGGTAGTAGGCGTTATCGTGTCATAGGGTACCGCATTACAGCGTGATTGCTTTTCATCGTACATGGTTCATAAAGCAAAATAAATTTTGAATAACCGATAGTGTGGGTTGTAATTGGCACATGAGTATATATTTTAGGAGAAGAAAATGTTCCAGTTGCAATATACTGCATTGGTAATTCAGTAAGTTTTCTCTTCACCAGCTGGTAAAGATGCAAGATATTCATACTGTGTTCTGTTACCTACTTCCTTTCTACAGAAGAGAAAAAAATCTCAGCACTATCCTGTGTCCTCTGTATGTGTGTTTTGGAGGGTAAAAATACTGTTTGACTTGATTTTTTTTTATCAACAATTTCTCTAAGGGAATAATTTCTAGAAGAATAGCCATCTTTGTACATAAAGTAATTCATTGTAGTAGGGAAATCCAGAATGACTAATTAAAATTGCCAAGTAGACAAATGTATTTGCACTTCCTACTGAATTTTTTCACCTTTTTTTTTTGTGGTTAGCCAGTATGAGGGTTGAACCTTTGACCTTGGTATTATATATAACACTGCACTTTAACCAACTGAGCTAACTGGCCAGCCCAATCTTACTTTTTTGGAACTCTTCCTTTCTTACCCTAGCTGCCAAATATAATACAGTAATGTCTGCACCAGCACAATATCTCTAATCAGCTTTTTCTGAGAATACCTCTTGGTCTGGATCTTTCTTATTGTCTATTTTCCTCTCACCTTCTTCATCAAACTGTATCAGTTATTGCTTCAGAAACAGTGACCGAAGAGAAATAAGCAATTTCATTCAGAACCAGACATCTCATCAGCAGCAATGGAGAAGGACCTTTGGACTTCTATATTAAACTTATTTTTAACTCAAAATTCCATATTTAGCCAAACATAAATGAAAGCCCTCACAAAGGCAAGGCAATGACCACAAATGTTTATTTTCCATAGACCCTTTCTTAGAAAGTTACATGGATGGGCATGCTAATAAAACAAGAGAGTAAATCAAAAAAAGCAACACATGGTTCCTAGGAACTATTAGATTAAAAGCAGGAGAACAGCGGCATCTTATCCCAGATTCACTGATTTTCAGCAACCCCAGAAAACCCACATTGGAACTGAAGAATGGAGTCCTCTAGCTATGAGTTTGAAAATTTGATGTTCTGTTAGAAGCAAAAGACAGATTGAAAAAACAAAGGCAGCAAATTCCAATTTGACAGCAAGTTCATTCTTCTTTGAGAGGCATAGGGATTATGCTATATACAGGATGTGTAACCAAGAAATACATGCTCTCAGAGTTGAATATGTTTTACATGGGCATAATGTAAAGATCATTATTTTGTTTTCAACTTCAATAAAATTACAGAAAAAGCACATAAGACGATCATAATTTTAGAATGAAATATAAGTGTTTTTATCTTAGAAGAAGAGAAGAGACATGGAAGGAAGTATTGGATTACTAATATCTTCATTTTATACAATGGGAAGTTGTAAAATTACAGAAAAAGCACATAAGACGATCATAATTTTAGAATGAAATATAAATGTTTTTATCTTAGAAGAAGAGACATGGAAGGAAGTATTGGATTACTAATATCTTCATTTTATACAATGGGAAGTTGAGGTAGTCTTTGTGCTCCATAGAAGCAGTGGACACTCTAGTATGTTGCTTGAAGCTGCAAAGTGACAAGTGAAGGACCCGAGGGCAGTAGTGTATCAGGATTAGGTAGTATGTCCGTCAGGATTCTTCATTGTAAGCAACAGAAACAAACTCTGACTCACTTATGGAGAAAAGGTGGAAGACTTGGAGGAATGGAGAGTCTGAGGCTTTGCAGCTTGGAGCAATTCAAAAAATCACACAGCAGAATTGGTCTAATAGCAGAATTCCTCGGGTAGTTGAGTACAAGGCAGGACAGATTGTACTGCAAATGCAGCTGACATGTGAGGTTTTGTGCTCCAATTAGCACTGCTGCCACTGTTACCCAGAAACTGGATCCTATCACAAGTGTGCTTCTGGGTCTTCACCCCACTATCCATTGATTCCAAGTCTGGGGCAGAGAGTCTGATTTGTAGAGCCTCATTCGTGTGCATGTTGCAGGTGCGAGGAAGCCTTAGAAAATGAGTATCTGGTGTTTTCAGCTTCTCTAGCAACGAGTTACCTCTGCCTCCCACCTCATGAGGTGGGGAATTTACTAAAATAGCAATTGGGTGCAAATTCTGGACAATCAAAAAAAAAATAATAAGTCCACTAAATGTTGGGAAGATAGAAAGTGAGAACTGGTTTAAGAGAGCTAAAATCTCT
>NW_007730147.1:110913-113846 GCF_000696425.1 Galeopterus variegatus
AAGAGAATAATACCAAAGATGATGAGAGTTTATAGAGGTTAATTAGAGAAAGCAAAAGCATAAACTGTTGTTTTCTTTCTGAGAACAACAAAGGCCTAATGTTTTTTCCCAGCTCAGGGAGGGCCATCTGGTAGAGGACTGGCCCTGACCCAGCTGGGATGGGTGGGGCAGGTGAAGTCATCCCTGCCTTGACCCGGTCATAGGTCCTGGGGGCGGAGGAGGCGGGGTGGAGGAGGCTGCCTGCACCAAGCTTCTGCTTTTCTAGTTTGGCCCCCAAAGTTGTGGCATTAGCTCACTAGCCCATCACCAGGGAACATTTCCCCCTTCAGTGACCCACGGTGGAAGGAGTGCAGCCTGGGAGGGGAAGGTGCAAACTCTTTTCTCATCTAGGCCAGATTATGTAACCTATGGCTCTTTTATCACCACAAGGGTGTGTCTCCTGAAGCTGGAAAGGAAGGCAATAAATAGCTTTCAAGTGTTTCATTTTAAAATTTCAAATAAACACTTCTTTTTCTTTTTTTTTTTCTTTACTGCTTTTGCTTTGCCAGGCTTTTGAGCTTTATTATTATTATTATTATTGTTTTTTACTTGAGAGCATGACACTTTAAGTCATCAGCACCAGAAGTCAAAAGAGCATGTCTTCTTCAGCAAGTCATTTAATCTCTCTGGTGCTCAGGTTCCCTTAGTTGGAAAATAGATGAGCTCTCTTCTAAGGTTCTTTTGTTTAACATTCTATGAGTCTATGATCAAATTCAGAAAATCCATTTTGTTTCCTTCTCGTGTATTATTTGCAATTTTTTTCTCTCTTTAATGAGAGACATTGCTGACAGTTTCAAGATTTAAGCAGAAGTAAAAATTTACTTTTAAGATCTATCATTCACCCCCCGCCCCCAACACCCCTCAGGAAGAACCCCTTGATTACATACACATACAGATCTGGGAGAAGGATATAAGAAAATTTGAGGGAGTGGGTGTTAGTGGCTTAAAAATAAATCTCAACATTATTCATAACAGCCCAAAGTGAAACAACCTAAATGTCCATTAACTGATGAATTGATAAATTAAATGTAGTATATCCATGCAATGTAATATTATTCAGCAATAACAAGAAATAAAATACTAATACATGCTACATACTTGGATGAATTTGCAAAACATTCCGAATGAAAGAAGCCAGTCACAGCAGATCACATATTGTCTCTGTCCTTGAAGAAAGGCTGCAGCAAGGACATGCTTCCTCCAGCACTGTGGCCCGTTTCTGGTCCCCATCCCACGTCTCATTAAGGTCAGTTTCTGTTGGGCAGTCAGTGACTCTGGGCACTGGGATGGAAGCTAGAGGTTTTCCTTTCTTGACACTCATAAACTATTGGAGCTGTCTGGGTGGATAGAGAAACTTGAAAAGGGTTACAATGGGCTCTGGACATTGTGACTTTTACTAGAATGGGCTGTATCTAGCACTGCACTCTGGGGACTGTTTGGGGCATTCTGTTTGCACTACAAAGTAAATGGAAGTCTTCAGTTAGGTATCCTCTCATTCAGTCGTTTATACAGTTAACATTAATTAGTTGAACACTTGCATACCCTGCTGCATTTTAATGGGGCTAGAAGGAAAAAATGCTTTCCAAATTGGTGCTGCCCTGGGGTAGCTCAGGGTCTGCTGGGGTAAGTTAGGCACGCACATAAACAGTTATAACAGGGTAGAGTCAGGAGCATTTTGGTTTGAGGATTGAGACACATACTTAGACAAGCTAATCATTAAAGCTATTATTGAATGATGAAATTAATCCATACAGAGAGAGCTTATATGAAATATCAATGATAGGATGTGAGACCCCAGACAACCGTATTTTATAAAAACTTCACATATCAGTGTAATAAGCAGGCAGAGTTGAGAACCCATTGTTCTTAACAATTTATTAAAAAGTAAAGAAATAATATAGGTATAGCCGCTGCATATTCCAAAAGCAAATTTGGGCTACATAGCTTAACAGAGAATTTTCTAACTTGTGAATTAATATGAAAAAAAATTTGCCAGGCAATTGATTTAAACCAATAGTCCTCAGCTTTTTGGCCTTGTGCCTATTACATGTTATTATGATTAATATTATTGAGGATCCAAAGAGCTTCTATTTGTGTTATATCTATGGATATTTACTGCATTACTGAATTTACTATATTAGAAATAAAAACAGAAAATTTAAATATATTTCATATTAATTCACTTAAAAATAACATTAAGGAACCATTATATGTTAACACCAACTGTGTACTTTTATGAACAATAGCTCTATTTTAAAAACAAAACAATTTAGTGAGAGGAGAAACATTGTTATATTGTTGCAAATCTCTTTATTGTCTGGCCTAATAGGAGACAGCTGGATTCTCACAGCTGCCCTGGGTTCAGTCTGTTGTGATAGCTCATGGTGTAGCCACTGAAAAAGGCCACTGGACCCACACGAGACAATGGGTGTGAACGAGGCAAACGATGTCCTAGAATTATTATGAAAAGAGTTTCAATGTCAGGGACTCCACTGAGAAAGTTTCAGGGATTCCCACTATTGAAGTATTTCCATCTATTAATACTCATAGCGACTGTGTCATTTAAAAACAATGAGGAAACTGAGGCTTGGGAAGGTAAGGACCTTGCCCAGAGTCACATCATGGTGACACTCGGGGCTGGGATCTGTTCCCACATGGTTGGCTGCCAGGTGGGAGCTCTGCCATCGCACACGCATGTTCCCTCTCAACAGTGCACATAATACTCAACAGTTATCTTATTCCTTCCCTCATCTACTCCTGATGTTGCTGGGATATTGCTCCCCTTAGACTTGTTTGAAGAACTTAACAAACTCAAGAAGAGTTGTTCTTAATTTTCTTCAAATATTTCAAGGCCACTTTCTGACTAATTCTTTTGGATTATTGAGGCAGTTTAG
>NW_007730147.1:114059-116901 GCF_000696425.1 Galeopterus variegatus
TGTTCCCTCTCAACAGTGCACATAATACTCAACAGTTATCTTATTCCTTCCCTCATCTACTCCTGATGTTGCTGGGATATTGCTCCCCTTAGACTTGTTTGAAGAACTTAACAAACTCAAGAAGAGTTGTTCTTAATTTTCTTCAAATATTTCAAGGCCACTTTCTGACTAATTCTTTTGGATTATTGAGGCAGTTTAGAGTTTTGACAGCTATCAAATGACTTTTCTCATCCCCACAAACTGTAAGTTATTGAAAATGATCATAATACTGGCAATAAGAACTGGATTAATATTTTTCTTTAGTTTTGAATACAGTCTGTTCTGCTCTAACCCAATATTTAACATCTTAATAAATTTTATGTTTTACTAAAAATAATAAAAAAAAAACAAACTCAGGTTTTCAATGAAGTACAAAGAGGTTAGAAGCCACAATAAAAATATTTTTTTCATACAGGAATTTTAATAATAAAGTTATTTTAAACCACAAGTTAATAAAAGCTACTGTTACTGAGCAAAACTGGGCTCAGCTTACAACCTCCCTTCCTAAGAGAACAATGTCTTTTCCTATCAGCCACTAGCGCTAATGAGTGCTTCTAACATCATCTTCCCACTTTACCATAATGCCCAAAGTCACAAACAAGGCAGCTAAACTGCATATTTGTGTTGTTATTGTTTGTATATTTGTTTTCATTTTTGTCTTTTTCTGTAGGTGTCAGTTGCAAGTCCCCGATGCCTGTTATACTTGTATTACAGCTAATAGAACGCCCCACATAATGTAATTTGTGCTCACTCCTTATTAAGTCAAGTTATAATTATTCATGTTGTAAGAACTCAAATTGTAAAAGAAATAAATGTCTGCTCTAATATTCTTGTGTACACACAAAAAACCATTAAAATACATTCAAGTACTTTTGATCTATAAACACCTTCTCTTTGATCATTTTTAAGCAAATAAAGATAAAGCTATGAACACAAATTTGTTTCCAAGATAAATGCAGAAAAATAATAAAAAGCTCACTTAAAAAATTTCTACTTGTCTCCCAAGAATTTCCCATTTAATCATTACTCTCCTTAATCCTAGAATAACTGACAAAGACAATAAAGATTTATCTTCCAAAGATTTTTTTTAAAAAGATAATATACAAAGCAATAGGACTGTACAGGTTGTAACAGAGTCAAATAGCTATTTATACATCATTAGCAATATTTATTCCTAATTCTTTTCCTGTGGATTGCCAAATTAAATTTTTCTTTCTTCTTTTTTGTAAATTTAGCTTTGGGAATTCCTATTTCACATAGACTTCCCATTTTGTTATTATATTATTCGTCAAAAATAACTCCACAAAAGAGATTGGTAACACTGTAAGAACTGTAAGGAAAATTTTGACATAGTATCTTCAAAAATATTTTTTTTAAAGAGGGTATATTCAACTTCAAAAAACATAAGCAGCTAACTCAGTTGCTTAGAGTGTGATGCTGATAACACCAAGGTCCAGAGTTCCATCCCTGTACCAGCCAGCCACCGAAAACCAAAAAAGAAACCTATAAGGATTTGGTCATTACTAGCTTTCTCTTAAAAGTCATCAAGTTACTTGGAAATCATATATTTAGAGACAAAAATTACCTGCATTTTGCTTGAATAAAATTTTAAAATATCATTTGGTATAAATATAAAATATATTTGCATATTTTCTCATCTAATAAAATAACAAATATCATTTTAGAGATATATGCTATCTAGTTCTCACTAATGTACAATCACAGTTAATTCATGTTTTTTTTTTTTTCAAAAAGAGTCTCAGAACATTTATTTTTGCTTTTTTGAACTCAGCATTTTTAGTGAGTATGCTAATGATCTTATCCACAGATGTGCTGCTGCTCCAAACACGGACTTTCACCTGGCNAAAAAGAGTCTCAGAACATTTATTTTTGCTTTTTTGAACTCAGCATTTTTAGTGAGTATGCTAATGATCTTATCCACAGATGTGCTGCTGCTCCAAACATGGACTTTCACCTGGCAGGGCATCACATTAATTCCAAGACTTTTATGGAAATATCAAGGTATGAAAAGCAACTTTTATATTTGTTATAAACGAATCTAACAAAATAGTAAGACATAGAGTTTTTCCCAATCCTCGTTGCCAAATTGTTGGAGCTTCTATAACATTTTACACAATTATTTCACTTTTTATTTGAGCAAAATAAAATTTCCAATGGAAGTGGAAATTTATTTATAGGGCAATCTGCAGATTTGATGTGCTAACTAGGCTTAATGGCAAGAAATGCAATTTTGGTTTGCTTTGCCACGACATTTCTTTTAATAGAATTATACATATGTATATACATATATATCTTCTGATTTCCACCGTTTTAAAAATTTTAACATTTACCTGTACATATTTGTGGGATACAGTGTGTTGTTTCAATACACACATATACCGGACAATGATTGACTTATCGTAGACAGCATAGTTTTGTACCTCTTAGTCCACTTCTCCTTCCTGCCATCCCCTCCCCTCCCAGCCTCTGGCAACCATTATTCTACTCTCTACTTCTATGAGAACCACTTCTTTTTTTTTTTTTTTAGATTTCACATATGAATGAGATCATGAAGTATTTGTCTTTCTATGCCTGTCTTATTTCACTTAACATGGTGGTTTCCAGTACCATCCATGTTGCTTCAACTGATAAGATATCATTTCTTTTCATAGCTGAATAGTATTCCATTGTGTATGTTTACCACAGTTTTTTTTATCCATCCATCTGTTGATGGGCATTTATGTTGATTCCATCTCTTGGCCATTGTGAATAGCATTGCAATGAACATGGGAGCGCAGCTGTC
>NW_007730147.1:117351-119711 GCF_000696425.1 Galeopterus variegatus
CCCTTATTGCTTTCTCTTGCTTTATTGCACTGGCTAGGACTTCCAGTACCATGTTGAGTAAGAGTGGGAAAGTGGAAACCCTAGTTTTGTTCCAGATCTTAGAGGAAAAGTCTCAAATTTTTGTCCATTCAGTATGATATTATGGGTTTGTCATATATGGCCTTATTGTGTTGAGGTATGTTCCATCTATGCTGAGTTTGTTGAGTGTTTTTATCATGAAAACATGTTGGATTTTGTCAAATGCCTTTTCTGCATCTATTGAAATGATCATAGTTGTTTTTTCTTTTATTCTGTTGATGTGATGTATTACACTTATTGATTTGCATATGTTGAACCACCCTTCCATACCTAGGAAGAATCCCACTTATCATGAGAATGATCTTTTTTAATGTGCTGTTGGATTCTGTTTGCTAGTATTTACTGAGGATCTTTGCATCTTGTTCATTAGAGATATTGTTCTGTAGTTTTCTTTTTTTGTGATGTCTTTTTCTGGTTTTGGTACAAGGTTAATGCTGGTGACATATGATGAGTTTGAAAGTATTCTCTTCTCTTCAATTTTTGGAAGAGTTTGAGAAGAATTGGTGTTAGTTCTTTAAATGTTTGGTAGAATTTGGCAGTGAAGCTATCTGGTATTGGGATTTTCTTTTTTGGGAGACTTTTTACTAATACTTCAATCTCTTTACTTGCTATTCAATCTCTTTACTTATTATTTACTTTTAATGAAAATGTTTAGGTTTTCTAGTTCTTCATGATTCAACTTTGGTAAGTTGCATGTGTACAGGAATTTATCAATTTCTTCTAGGTTTTCCAGTTTGTTTGTATATAGTTATTCTTAGTAATTTCTTATTTTCANTTTACCCTGTAATGGGATAGCTGGATCATAAGGTATTTTTAGTTCTCTGAGGAACCTCCATTCTGTTTTCCACAATGGCTGTACCAATTTACATTCACACCAACAATGTAGGAGGGGTTCCCTTTTCTCTGCATCCTAGCCTGCACTTACTTTTTGTCTTCTTCTTAATAGCCATTTTAACTGGGGTGAGATGATATCTCATTGTGGTTTTAATTTGCATTTCCCTATGATTAGTGATTTCAAACATTTTTCATGTGCCTTTGGCCATTTGTATGTCTTCTTTTGATAAATGTCTGTTCAGGTCCTTTTCCTAGTTTTTAATTGGGTTATTTGGTATTTTTTACTGTTGAGTTGCTTTTCTTATACATTCTAAATGTTAGCCCTTTGTCTGATGTGTAGTTTGCAAAGACTTTCTTTTATTCTGTACACTGTCTCTTCACTTTGCTGATAATTTTACTTGCTGTGCAGAAGCTTTTCAGTTTCATGTAGTCTCATTTGTGTATTTTTGCTTTAGTTACCTGTGCCTTGTAGTCTCCCTCAAAAAAGCACTGCCCACTCTTATTTCATGTTAGCATTTCTCCTATGTTTTCTTCTAGTAGTTTCATAGTTTCAGGTCTTAAATTTAGGTCTTTAATCCATTTTGAGTTGATTTTGTGTATGATGAATGATAGGGGTATGGTTTCAATCTTTGAATATCCAGTTTCAATCCAGGTTCAATCTCTGGATACCCAGTCTTTCCAGCACCATTTATTGAAAAGGCTGTCCTTTCCCCACTTTATAGTTTTGGCACCTTTGTTGAAAATCAGTTGGTTATAATTTTGTGGGTTTGTATCGGGGCTCTCTATTCTTTTGCATTGGTCTATTTGTCTATTTTTATGCCAGTACCAAGCTGTTTTGGCTATTATAGTTTTATAATATTTTAAAGTCAGGAAGTGTGATGCCTCCAACTTTGCTTTTATCATTCAAGATTGCTTTAGCTATATGGGGTCTTCTGTGGTTCTGCACAAATTTTATCATTTTTTTCTATTTCTGTGAAGAATGTCATTAGTATTTTGATGGGGATTGTGTTGACTATACAGACTACTTTCCTTAATAGGGACATTTTGACTATGTTAATTCTTCTAACCCAAGAACGTGAGATACCTTTCAATTTATTTGTGTCCTCTTCAATTTTTTTCACCAGTGTTTTATAGTTTTCATTGTAGAGGTCTTTCACCTCTTTGATTAAATTTACTCTTAGGAATTTCTTTCTTTTTTCTTTTGCTTTTTTTTTTTTTTTTAGTAGACATTGTAAATGAGATTACTTTCTTGATTTCTTTTTCAGATATTTCATTATTGGCATGCAGGGAGGCTATTGTTTTTGTGTGTTGATTTTGTATCCTGCCACTATACTGAATTCATTTATTCTAGTAATTTTTTGGTGGAGTCTTTAGGGATTTCTGTATATAGGATCATGTCACTTGAAAATAGTAATAGTTTGAATTCTTCCTTTCCAATTTGGATGCCC
>NW_007730147.1:120496-122688 GCF_000696425.1 Galeopterus variegatus
CTTTTTACTAATACTTCAATCTCTTTACTTGCTATTCAATCTCTTTACTTATTATTTACTTTTAATGAAAATGTTTAGGTTTTCTAGTTCTTCATGATTCAACTTTGGTAAGTTGCATGTGTACAGGAATTTATCAATTTCTTCTAGGTTTTCCAGTTTGTTTGTATATAGTTATTCTTAGTAATTTCTTATTTTCATTTGTATTTCTGCGGTATCAGTTGTAATGTTTCCTTTTTCATTTCTGATTTTATTTGACTCTTGTCTCTTTTTTTGTTAGTTTAGCTAAAGGTTTATTGATATTGTTTATCCCTTTGAAAAATCAACTCTTTGTTTCATCAATCTATTGTATAGTTTTTTTAAAATCTATAATTCATTTATTTCTGCTCTGACCTTTGTTATTTCTCTCCTTCTACTGGTTTTGCATTTGGTTTGCTCTTGTTTTTCTAGCTCCTTGAGATGTAATGGTAGGTTGCTTATTTGAAGTCTTTCTTTATTGATGTAGGAATTTATTGCTATAAACTTTCCTCTTAGAACTGCTTTTGCTATATTCCATCTGTTCTGATATGTTGTGCTTTTATTTTTATTTGTCTCCAGGAATTTTTTAATTCCTTTTTGATTTCTTCTTTGACTGATTCATTGTTGATGAGCATGTTGTTTAATTTTCATGTATTTGTATGGTTTCTGGTGTCCCTTGTGCTGCTGATTTCTTGTTTTATTCTATTGTGGTCAGATAAGGTAGTTGACATGAGTTCAAGTTTTTAAAATTTGTTGAGACTTCTTTTGTGACCTAACATGGTCTATTCTAGAGAATGTTCCATGTGCTGCTGAAAAGAATGTGTATTCTGCAGCTGTTGGATGAAATGTTGTATATATGTTTGTTAGGTCCAATAATCCTACAGTAGAGGTTAATTCTGATGTTTCCTGGTTAATTTTTTGTCCTTTGGTGACAATGGGGTGTTAAAGTCCCCAACAATTATTGTGTTAGGTCTACTAGTAGATGCATTATATAACTGGGTGCTCTGGAGTTGGGTGCATATATATTTTGATTGTTATATCCTCTTGTTGAATTGATCTCTTTATCATTATACAATGACCTTCTTTATTTTTTATTTTATTTTATTTTTTTGCTTTTCTTGACTTGAAGTCTATTTTATCTGACATATGTATAGCTACTCCAACTCTTTTTTGGTTTTCATTTGCATGAAATATCTTTTTCTATTTCTTCACTTTCAGATGGTGTGTGTCTTTGTAGGTGAAGGCAGTATTCTTGTAGACAGTATTTTGTTGGTTTTTGTATTATAATCCATTGAGCTACTCTGCATCATTTAATTGGGGCATTTAGTCCATTTACATTTAGGGTTATTAATGATATAGAGTGACTTGTTATTGCCATTTTGTTCCTTTTTTTCTGGTTGTTTTGTTGATCCTTTTATTCCAATCTTATTGTCTTCCTTTGTGATTGACTGGTTTTCTCTAGCAGTGTATTTTGATTTCTCACTATTTATTTTTAGTATGCCTCTTCAAGTTTTTGTGTTATGGTTACCATGAGGCTTACAAAAACATATTGTAGTTATAACAGATTATTTTGGACTGATAACATAACTTTGATATCTAAGAAAAAAGAAAAAAACAAAGCCAACTCTAAGCTTTTGCATAGAGTCTCCCTCCCACTTTTTGACAATTTGTTGTTTCAAGTTACATGTTTTGATATTGCCTGTCTCTTACATGGTTGTTGTATGCATTAGTGTCTTGTTAGGTCCTTTAGTCTTCATACTAAGGATGTAGGCAGTTTATTCACCACCCTTACAACAGTGGAGCATTCTGAAGTTTTTTGTGAACTTACTTTACTAATGAATTATGTATCTTCTAATGTTTTCTTGGTGTTCCTGAGTGTCATCTCCATTCAGATTGAAGAACTCCCTTTAGCATTTCTTGTAATGCAGGTCTAGCTTTTGTTTGACTTTCTTTCTCCTTTATATTTGAAGGTTAGTTTTGCTGGGTAGAGAATTATTGTCTGACAGTCTTTTTCCTTCATTTCCCTGAATCTATCATCCCATTCTTTTCTGGACTGTAGTATTTCTACCGAGAAATTCACTGAGAGATGTATTGGAGCTCCATTGAATGTTATGTATTTCTTTTCTCTTGCTGCTTTCAGTATTCTTTTTTTTTTTTTTTTTTTTTTTTGTTTTTAG
>NW_007730147.1:123078-133653 GCF_000696425.1 Galeopterus variegatus
TTTTTTTTTTTTTTTTTTTTTTTTTTTTTTTTTTTTTTTTTTTTTTTTTTTTTTTGGTTTTCAATAATTTGATTAAGATGTGCCTTGTGATGTTCCTCCTTGGACTGAATTTGATTGGTTCTGTCATCTTTCTATATACTTGGGAAATGTCCAGTCATTATTTTCCTGAATATGCTTTCTACCTCTCTTCCTTTGTCCTCTACTTAGGGTATGCCAATTATATGAAGGTTATTTCACTTGAGAGAGTTCCATATTTGCTGTATTTCTGTTTCATTTTTTCTTATCTTTTTTCCTTTTTGCTCGTCTGATTTGATTATTTCATATGTTCTATCTTCAAGCTCACTGATTCTTTCCTGTTTGATTATGTCTGCTGTTGGAGCTTTCTATCTAATTTTTCAATTCAGATAATGTAGTCTTTATTTCTAGAATATGTATTTAGTTTTTAAAAATTGATTCAATTCCTTTGTCAGGTTTCTCATTTTGCTCCTGGATTGTTTTCCAGATATCACTTAATTTTCCACCTGTATTTTCTTGTGACTCCCTGAACATCCTTAAGAGGGTTTTTCTGAATTCTCTGTCAGACATTTAGTAAATCTGCCATTTCTCGGGTCCATTGCTGGTTCTTCATTTGTTTCCATTGTTGGTGTCATATTTCTCAGTTCTTTCTCAGTCTTTGTGTGTTTATGTTGACGCCTGGGCATTTGAGGAGACTGCTACCTTTTCTAGGTTTTATAGCTGTTCTTTGGTGGTGTTAGAACTTTACTGGTTAACAGCAGAAATTTGTCTGGTTTGTGATTTTGGTTACTTCCATTATTGGGGGAAATTCCAGTGGAGACCAGCACTTGAGCTCTGTGGTTGTGCTAAATTGCTGCTTTGCTGCTGATTCTCTTGCGAAGGCATTTTCTGTGACAGGATTTTAATTGTTGGCCTTTTAATCACTTCTGGGTCTTGTGAGGGCAGATACTTCTGGGCTGTGTGGAAATTCTGGCATGGGACTGAGTCTTTCCAGCAAACTCTGCCTCCTACAGTTCTATTGCCCTGACCAGTCTTCATTGAGTGGGCCTGGGATGACCAGAAGACAGATCAGCTGCCCACTCTGCACACCAATGTTCTCCTGGATGGCTAGCCTCTATCCCACATTCCAAAAGCTTCATGTGGGGCAGGTTGTATGTGGGTTCCTCATAATGACTCACTGGTTGTCCCTTTCTTTGGTTGGCTGTGGCCCCTTGCCCCTATGTGGGTCCATGGGGATCCTGTCAGTGGTCTTGCTGGCCTAGTGACTGGTATGGTGTACCCCAAAGCCCTCTTCTCCCCTGCAGACTCCTGGCAACTTCATGCAAAGGGCTGAGCTGCAGCTTTTGCTGGCTCCTGCTCTGTGTTCTGTGGCTTCTTCCTGCCTCTCACAAGGCCAGCCTATGAAACAGTCCAGTGATTTCTTCTTCCTCTCACTGCCGCTGCTTCTCACAAACTCCAAGGGTCTCTCCTCTTCCCCTGAGCTCTAGCAGTCCCAAGGTGGCAGTCTTCACTTTATAAAATTGTAAATTGATTGATTGTGGGGGAGAATGATGCTTGGAACTGTCTATTCTGCCATCTGATAATGTCTCAATTATCTTAATAGAATTGTATTTTTAAATAAATTTCTTCATTATATCATTGAGACCAAAATTGCTGAAAGTGAACTGTATTTGTTGGAAATCACATACAAAGCCTACATAGATTTCAGCCACAGGGAGCAAAGTTTATCTACTTGCTAATTTGGATGCCAATATTACCTGAAGACTGTGATATTTCTTTTTAAAAGATTTTTTTTCACTGTCTTATTTAAATTGCTCTTAAAGCTTTAAATTGCTCTCAGCACTTATTTTGTAACTAAAATAGAGTTCTATCATTAATTTCAAACAAACCTCAAACAATTATGAATCACAGGGCAAATTTGCCTTGATTAATGCCTAGAAAAGTTCCTTCATCTTTTTTTCCATCCATTAGGTTTGACTTTTTACAATTGCATAGGCATTTATTTCAACATATTATATGAAACCCTTTCTTTTTCTGTAAGGAAAAAAGCACCACTAAGACTTGTATACCAGAAAAATTCACTATATTTTGCTCATATACCTATGTTTTTTGTCAGTAATAATGCTATATCTATATTTCAGCTTTTGAGGCATATATAATTTTGGGATAGAGAGGGCACAATAAATGATACTTCTGTATTTTCCCCTTGAGTTCTGAACTAGTTAAGAAATTTTTTAAAAATTATTATGTATTAAGCTAATATTAGAAAATTAGGCTTTTATCTATCAATAAGTGGACTCTCATTCTTCGGGTCCAAATTAGTCACCCAGACACAGTACTGAAAACCACAGTTCTGTACTCCCAGTTTGGAGGAACAGAATCCAATACAAGTTTCCTCTTGGGAGCAAGTTGCAGGTGGCTAGCTCCCAAGAGGAAGAATATATGTCCAAGATCTAGGACAATGGTTTTTAAAATGTGGTTCCAGCATCATCATCATAATCATTTGGAAACTTACAAATTATCAGACCCATTTAAAACCTACTGAATCAAAACCTGATATGCCCCAAGTCAGCTGCACTGGAACAGGCAGATGCCATGAGACCTCCAACCCGGGTCAGTCCCTACACCTAGAGAGGCCTGAGAGCTGCTGGGCCCATGGGCCCCAGGCCAGCCACACCAGAACAGGCAGGCACTCAGGACCCCCAGCCCAGGTCAGTGCCCACTACCCAGAAAGGCCTGAGAGCCACCGGGTCCACACTCTGTGAGTCAGCCATGCTGGAACAGGCAGGCACTGTGGGACCTCTGGCGCAGGTCAGTCCCTATTGCCCAGAATTGGTAGTCCCTTCAGGATCCAGGCCAGACACCAGGGTGGAATGAGTGCACTGTGATGCTCCCTTCACAATTACTAAACACCAGAGGAAAGATACCAGAAATATGAAAAATGAAGAAAGTACATCACCACCAAAAGAAAATAATAACTCTAAAGCTCTAGATCCTATAGATCAGGAAGTCCTTGAAATGACTGACAAGGAATTCTGAGCAACGATTCTAAGGAAATTAAATGAGATACAAGAAAACTCAGTTAGACAACAAATGAAATGAGAAAAAGTATACAGGACCTGAATGAAGAAATAAATATAGAAATCAATGTCCTGAAAAAGAATGTAGCAGAGCTTGTGGAGCTGAAGGATTTATTCTGTGAACTAAAAAACACAACAGAGAGTCTAACCAGCAGGCTAGAACAAGCAGAAAAGAGAATTTCTGACCCTGAAGATAGGCTGTTTGAATTAACACAGGAGGACCAGAAAAAAAAAAAAAAAGAATAAAAAAAACTGAAGAAAATCAAAGTCAGATAACAAACAATCTTAAACACTCAAATATCCAAATCCTGGGCATTCCAGAAGGGGAGGAAAAAGGAAATGACATTGAAAACATATTCAATGAAATAATAGCATAAAACTTCCCAGGTATGAGGAAAGTCACAGATTTTCAGATTCAGGAGGCCCAAAGATCCCCAAACATATTCAACCCCAAAAGGTCCTCTCCAAGACATGTTATAGTCAAACTGGCAAAATTCAAAGACAAAGAGAGAATCTTAAAAGTTGCAAGAGAGAAACAACAAGTCACCTATAAGGGAGTCCCAATCAGACTAATATCAGACTTCTCATCAGAAACCCTAAAAGCCAGAAAAGAATGGGATTATATATTTAAAATACTAAAGGACAAAAATTGCCAGCCAAGAATACCTTACCCAGCAAGGCTATCCTTCTGAAATGAAGGATAAATAGTATATTTCTCAGACAAACAAAAACTGCAGGAATTCACTACCACACAAAAAGCCTTACAAGAAATTCTCAAGAGAGTACTGGGTTTGATACCTGAAAAACAACTTTCACTGCCATGACTACTCAAGAAAGAACAAAACCTACCAGTAAAACAAAAATGCTAACAATAAAGAGAAAAAATAGTTTATCTACCACCCCAAGAATCCAAAAAACACAGAAGACAAACAGAAAATCAGAAAGAAAGGTACAAAAGATACTTAAGACATCCAAACAAAAATCAATAAAATGCTAGGAGTAAATCAACACCTTTCAATAATAACTCAATGTAAAAGGATTAAATTCCCCACTCAAAAGACACTGAATAACTGACTGGTTTAAAAAGGTGGACACAACAATACGCTGCCTTCTAGAGACTCATCTCACTTGTAAAGACACACACAGACTAAGAGTGAAAGGATGGAAAAAGATATACCATGCAAATAGAAATGAAAAATGAGCTGGAGTAGCTATTCTTGTATCTGATAAAATAGAATTTAAACCAGAAACCATAAAAGAGATAAAGACCACCATATAATGGTAAAAGGATCTATCTAACAAGAAGGCATAACAATTATGAATATATACACACCCAACATCGGAGCAGCCAGATTTATAAAACAGACACTATTAGATCTAAAGAATGAGATAGACACTAACACCATAATAGCAGGTGACCTGAATACCCCACTCTCAAATTGGACAGATCATCTAGGCAAAAATTCAAAAGAGAAACACAAGATCTAAACAACACTTTAGACCAATTGGACTTGGCATATATCTATAGAACATTCCATCCAGCAACCTCAGAATATTCATTCTTCCCATGAGCACATGGAACATTCTCCAGGATAGGCCACATGTTAGATCACAAAGCAAGTCTCAACAAATTCAAAAAAAATTGGGATTATTTTATGTACTTTTTCAGATCACAATGGATTAAAATTAGGATTCAATAGGAAACGAAACTCTGGAAACTCTACAAACACATGGAAATTAAACAACATTCTACTTAACGACATATGGGTCCAAGAAGAAATTAAACAGGAAATCAAAAAATGTATTGAAACTAATGAAAATATTGACACATCGTACCAAAACCTGTGGGATACTGCAAAAGCAGTACTAAGGAGGAAATTTATCACATTAAATACTTACTTCAGAAGAACGGAAAGATGGCAAATAAACAACCTAACACTTCACCTTAAAGAACTAAAAAAAAAGAACAATCCAAACCCAAAGTTCATAGGTGGAAAGAAATAAGATCAGAGCAGAACTAAATGAAAAAGAAACCCAAAAAATGATACAAAAGATAAATGAAACAAAAAGGTGTTTTTTTGAAAGGATAAATAAAATTGACAAGCCTTTAGCAAGGCTAACTAAGAAGAGAGAAGACCCAAATAACAAAAATTAGAAATGAAAAAGGTGATATTGTAACTGATACCTCAGAAATACAAAGAATCATTAGAGACTAGTATAAACAACTATATGCCAACAAATTTGAAAATCTGAAGGAAATGGATAAATTTCTGGACACATACAAACTAACAAAACTGAGCGAAGAAGATATAAAAAATCTGATCAGACCAATAACAATAAAAGAGATTGAAGCTGTTGTCAGAAGGCTCCTGATAAAGAAAAGCCCAGGAGTGGATGGTATCACTTCAGAGTTCTACCAAACCTTCAAAGAGGAATTGATACCAATTCTCTACAAACTATTCCAAAAGATTGAAACAGAGGTCATTCTCCCAACCTCATTCTATGAGGCAAAAATCATCCTGATACCCAAACCAGATAAAGATATATCAAAAATAGAACACTACAGGCCAATATCTTTGATGAATGTAGATGTAAAAATCCTCCATAAAATACTAGTTAACAGAATACAACAACATATACAAAAAATTATCCACCATGATCAAGTGGGATTCATCCCAGGGATGCAAGGTTGGTTCGACATATGCAAATCAATAAATGTGATACACCACATCAATAAAAACAAAGACAGAAACCATATGATCATTTCTATAAATGCTAAAAAAGCATTTGACAAAATTCAACACTTGTTCATGACTCTCTACACCCCCCCCCCAGATGGAAAGTATCTCAACACAGTTAAAGCCATATATGATAAGCCCACTGCCCATGTCATCCTGAATGGGGAAAAGCTGAAAGCTTTTCCTTTTTTAATGGCCATCTTCTCCCTGTGTCTCTCTCTTTTTTTTTTTTTAAATTCCTTTTTGTCTTTTTTTACTGACTGGTAACGAGATCGCAACCCTCGGTGTCGCGCCCGTACCGGGGACCGGCAATGGGATCGCAACCATTGGTGTTGCGCCCGCACCGCGCTCAGCCAGTGAGCGGGAACTGGTCTCCACATGGGATCTGAACCCTTGGTGGGAGCGCCGCCGCGCTCCCAAGCGGCACACTCTCCAGTGCGCCACCGGGCCGGCCCTCAAAGCTTTTCCTTTAAGAACAGCAACTAGACAAGTATGTCCACTCTTACCACTCCTATTCAACATAGTGTTGGGAGTATTAGCCAGAGCAATCAGAGAAGAGAATGAAATAAAGGGCATTCAGACTGGAAAAGATGAATTCAAACAGTCCCTGTTTGTGGATGATATGATCCTATACATTGAACACCTTAAAGCCTGCACAAAAACCTGTTAGAGTTGATAAATGATTTCAACAAGGTTCCAGGATACAAAATCAACACACAAAAATCAGTAGCATTTCTATACTCCAACAGTGAACATGCAGAAGAAGAAATCAAGAAAGCTAGCCCATTTACAATAGCCACCAAAAAAATAAAATACTTAGGATTAAAGTTAACCAAGGATGTGAAAAATCTCTACAAAGAGAAGTACAAACCACTGTTGAGAGAAATTAAAGAGCACACAAGAAGATGGAAAGATGTCCCATGCTCTTGGATTGGAAGAATTAACATTGTGAAAATGTCCATATTACCCAAAGTGATATACAAATTCAATGCATTCCCCATCAAAATTCCAATAACATTTTTCTCAGAAATGGAAGAAACTATCCAGACATTTATATGGAATAACAAAAGACCATGCATAGACAAACAATCCTGAGCAAAGAAACACAAAGCTAGGTGCATAACACTACCTGACTTTCAACTAGACTGCAAAGCTATAATAACCAAAATAGCATGTTACTGGCATAAAAACAAACACATGGGTCAATGTAATACAATAGAGAACTGAGAAATCAATCCATACACCTACTGCCACCTGATCTTTGAAAAAGACACCAAGTCTACACACTGGAGAAGAGACTGCCTCTTCAGCATATGGTGCTGGGAAAACTGGATATTCCATATGTAGGAGAATGAAACTAGAACTGTACCTCTCACCATATACCAAAATCAACTCAAAATGGATTAAATAATTAAATATATAGCCTGAAACAATAAAACTCCTTAAAGAAAATATATGAGAAACACTCTAGGAAATAGGAGTAGGTACAGACTTCATGAATATGACCCCAAAAGCACAGGCAACCAAAGGAAAAATAAACAAATGGGATTATGTCAAACTAAAAAGCTGCACAGCAAAAGAAACAATCAACAGAGTGAAAAGACAACCAACAAAGTGGAAGAATGTATTTACAAAATATACATCTGACAGAGGATTGATATCCAGAATATAAAAGGAACTCAAACAACTTTATAGCAAAAAACCCAAAAAAACCCAATTAAAAAATGAGCAAAGGACCTGAATAGGCATTTCTCAAAGGGAGATATACAAATGGCCAACAGACATATGAAAAAATGCTCAACATCACTCGGCATTCGGGAAATGCAAATCAAAACCATTTCGAGATACCATCTCACTCCAGTTAGGATGGCTAATATCCAAAAGACTGAGAATGGTAAATTCTGGTAAAGTGGCAGAGAAAAAGGAACTCTCATAGTCTGTTGGCGGGACTGCAAAATGGTGCAGCCTTTATGGAAAATGGTATGGAGGTTCCTCAAACAATTACAGATAGATCTACCATATGACCCAACTATTTCACTACTGGGTATATAACCAGAGGAATGGAAATCATCATGCCGAAGGGATACCTGTACTCCCATGTTTATTGTGGCACTATTTGCAATAGCCAAGAGTTGGAACCAGCCCAAATGTCCATCATCAGATGAGTGGATATGGAAAATGTGGTATATCTACACAATGGAATTCTACTCTGCTATAAAAAAGGATGAAATACTACCATTTGCAACAACATGGATGGACTTAGAGAAAATTATAAGTGAAACAAGTCAGGCACAGAAAGAAATATCACATGTTCTCATTTGTGGGAGCTAAAAATAAATAAATAAATAAATATAAAAAAAAAAAGAAAAGAAAAGAAGGCCTAAAATATATCACATGTTCTCATTTGTGGGAGCTAAAAATAAATAAATAAATAAATATAAAAAAAAAAAAAAGAAAAGAAGGCCTAAAATAAAAAAAAAAATAGTAACAATACCAAATGCTGGTGAGGATGAGGAAAAGCTGGATTGCTCATACATAGCTAGTGGGAACTTAATATGATACAGCTACTCTGGGAAACTGTTTGGCAGTTTGTTAAAAGAACTCAATATGCAACCACCATATGATCCAGCAATGTGTTCCTTAGTATATACCCTAGAAAAACGAAAATTTATGTTCACACAAAAATTCTGCACATAAGTTTGTAGCAGCTTTATTTGTAATAGCTAAAAAGCATAAGCAACCCACATGTTCTTCAAACAGTGAATGGTTAGAAAAACCATGGTACATCCATACCATGGGATTTTAGCAATAAAAAGAAACTATTGATACACAAAAGACTGGATCGAATGTCCAGAGAAGTATGCCAAATGTAAAAGGTTACATATTTTATAATGCCATTTATATAATATTCTTAAAATGACAAAATTATAGAAAATGGAGAACAGATGAGTGGTTTCTAGGGGGTTAGGATGACAGGAAGTGCCAGAATAGAGGGCAGGAACTGGGTGTGTCTATGAAAAAGCAACATGCGGGATTATTCTGATGAAAATGTTCTCTGTCTTGACTGTAAATATGCTAGCTATGTATACTTCGGCAAAATGTTAATATTAGGAGAAACTGGATAAAGGGTACACAGGATTTCTCTGTACTGCATCTTATAACTGCATGTTAATCTACAACTACCTCAAAAAAAAGGTTAATTAAAAAAATATACCCATTAAAAAAAGAAACAAACAAAAAATAACCCTAGGTAGGAGTAGGGCCCAGTAAGTCTGTTTTAACAAATCCTGATTCTGATTTTAGATTCTGATGCAAACTAAAGATTGAAGACCACCAGTTTATCCCAGGTTCTTCTCCCAGACTGACCAGTTATATTAAATTATGAGGAATAACTTTACATAATATTGTCGACAGGGAAATGTTAGGAGTGGGAAAGAAGTGATTTGTCCCTAAAACTTATTTTGAATTATAATGATTTTACTTGATTCACTGTTTTATTTTAGTAGAGTAATATTATTGGAAATTCTAGATCATTTCAATAGTTTATAGGCACAGTAGAAAAAAATTGTTAATGCTGGATTGTTCTAGAAAATGGGATATTTAGTTGCCATAAAGGAGGATGACTTGAGCCTTCATAATTATGATTTAAATAGAATTCTTTACAAATTTTTGCCTTCTCTTTTATGATTCACCATTCATGGGCTATTGCCAGTTAATATCCAGGGACTAGAGCACATTTCCCAAAGCTACAGAAATCATACTTGACAAGTCATCCACTTGCCTGTCACCTTTAGCATATCTTACCTTCACTAGTTTACTGCCAAATTTTGTAGCATGTGAACATAATGTGTGGAACAGGGTGATACAGAAAATCTGGGTTTATGTTGAGCATTTTTTCATATGACTGTTGGCCATTTGTATATCTTCTTTAGAGAAATGCCTGCTTAGCTCTTTTGCCCATTTTTTGATTGGGTTGCTTGTTTTTTTCTTGTAAAGTTGTTTGAGTTCTTTATATATTCTGGATATTAGTCCTTTGTCAGATGTGTATTTTGCAAATATTTTCTCCCACTCTGTTGGCTGTCTTTTAGCTCTGTTAATTGTTTCTTTTGCTGTGCAAAAGCTATTTAGTTTGATATAGTCCCATTTGTTAATTTTTCCTTTGGTTGCCCGTGCTTTGGGGGTCATATTCATGAAGTCTGTGCCCAGCCCTATTTGCTGAAGGGTTTCTCCTATGTTTTCTTTAATAAGTTTTATTGTTGCGGGGTGTATATTTAAATCCTTGATCCATTTTGAGTTGATTTTAGTACATGGTGAGAGATGTGGGTCTAGTTTCAATCTCCTGCAAATGGATATCCAATTATCCCAGCACCCTTTGCTGAAGAGAGAGTCCAGACCCCAGTGAATAGGCTTGATGCCTTTGTCGAAGATCAAATGGCAGTAAGTGCATGGGTTGATTTCAGGGTGCTCTATTCTATTCCATTGATCAGAGTCTCTGTTATTATACCAATACCATGCTGTTTTGGTTATTATAGCTTTGTAGTATAGTTTAAAGTCAGGTAGAGTAATACCTCCAGCTTTATTTTTTTTGCTCAGCGTTGCTTTGGCTATTCGTGGTCTTTTGTTATTCCAGATAAATAACTGTATAGTTCTTTCCATTTCTGTGAGAAATGTCATAGGAATTTTGATGGGGATTGCATTAAATTTGTATATCACTTTGGGTAGTATGGACATTTTTACTAGGT
>NW_007730147.1:133732-137495 GCF_000696425.1 Galeopterus variegatus
CAAAAAAAAAAAAAAAAAAAAGAAAAACTTGTATAGAGAAATACTAGATTCCATTAAAATAATTATTTAGATCAAAGGTCAGCAAACTACTGTCCATGGGCCAAATCTGACTTATCTGTTTTTGTAAATAAAGTTTTATTGGAACACACACACACACACACACACACAAAAGAAAATCTGGGTTTAACTAACCACAGTCTCCTTCAGTTTGTGAGTGTATGTGTCATTGTAGGTAAATTACTAAACCCCTCAGGCTTATTATAACAAACTAACAAACACTTGGTGTTCTTTTATCTTATAGAAAATGTGAATTGTATAAAATTGTATAATGTGTCTGTGGGGAAAATAGAATAATTTAGTCAGGCTCCCTCGATATTTCTTGCAAACAAGTTTTGTGTGGGTGGAGTTAGTGTGCATGTGCACCCGTGTATCTTTCTAGTTAATTGCTTTTGTGTGTTCTGCAGTCTGTGAAGTAGGCTGGGGGCAGAGAGCTCCCATCTAACAATAGAGCATGTTTACTCTGCTGGCAGCTGCTCAGTTTCAGTTTTTCTTTGGACCTTGCTGGTAGCAGTCGAGTTTCTGAGTTTCTCTTTTGTACTGCCTAGCTTCTAGATGTGTGTGTGCTGAATAAAGACTATTCCTTCTTCAACCAAGGCTCCAAGGACCTTTTTGTCCAGTGACCTAGCTCATACAACTGCATGTGAAGGGTTTGTGAATGGGTTCGAGAGATCTGTGAGCTCCAGACCCTAGCCCTAGCTCTACAACTGGCGTCATCAGCAGGATTATTCCACAATTGGCATCATCAGCAGTATTATTCCACGATTGGCATCATCAGCAGGATTATGACATAATTGGTGTAGTCTGCAACAGGATTCTGAGCAGGTATAGGAGCCAAGAAGCCCTTGGAAGAAGGAGGAAATGTGGCTACTTCTGAACATGTTGTGCCCTATGGCCACCTTCCTGTTTGCCGGGATCTGTTTGCTGCTCGCTGTAATGCAAGGCAGTATAGACCAGGCACTGAAGCAGAAAGCCCCTTGGGAGGGGGAGGAAATGTGGCTGTCCTATAGCATGTGGTGCCCAGTGGCCACTTTTCTGATGTGTAGAGCCTGGCTTTTGCTCACTGTGCTGCAAGTTGATCAAGATTTGAAGTGGAAAGCAGAAGTATTGGCAGATGATGTGCAGCTACTAGAAGATTCGAAGTGGAAAGCAGAGTTGTTGGAAGCATGGATAAATGTCCTGGAGAATGACATGCAGTGAATGGCCACTCCAGCTTCTCACACCAGGGAAGATGATGAACCCAGTGATGAGTTGGGGGAGACCGTGCATCCCCAGGCATGAACTGTCATGCACCAGAAAGTGAAACATGAGCAGCCTATGGGACGAGGTGGACAACCAGTGAGCAACCCACAGGTGACCCAATTTACCACATATATCCCATATACCCAGGTTGAGTTAGTTGACTTGGGGAGACAGTTTCAGCTGAAACAGGGGGAGCCCCTGGCTGCTTGGCTGTTACAGTTATGGGACTGAGGGGTGGATAGTGTGATATGCTCCGGTGAGGAGATGGAAAAATTGGCCTTCATCACCATGCACCCGTCCCTGAGGCAGCAGCTGTAAAATAGCCACAGGTATGCACAAGGGCCAGGTAATCACTCTTTAATGGAATGGGTGAGTGCAGCTGCTCAAACCGTGTGGGCAAATGCTGGAGAACTGCCCGAGATTGTTAGTAAATGGCAAACATATGCTGAGTTAGTTCAAATAATTCGAGAGCTGGGGATGCTGCTGTCTGTTTTTAACGTAAACACTCATGGCCTATACATGAGGTAACGACCGTGATAGCTGGCTTGTGTGAAGTAGAGGATAGCAGACAAGCAAAACGTGTCCAAAAAGTGGCTAAGACCAAACCCCCAAGAAATACTTGGGATTTTATCCCGAAGGGACCAAGCAAGACTAGCCGTAAGTAGATGTGGCTTGACTTGCTTGCAGCAGGGGTTGATGAAAAGAAAATTGACTGGCAGCCAAATGCAGTCCTGTTTGCTTTGTGGCAGCAATTGCGCCCTGAACAGTGTTTCATCAAATGTCTGGGAATAGGTAGCAAGGTATGCTCAGTGGATTTAAAGGACTTTTTGGTTGCTCCCAAGGAGGTAGATGAAATGTTCCATTTTGATTAGGGAGAAGGCCAAGGTGCTCATCTTTTGGAGGCAGGCGAGGACCAGAGGCCTCACATTGAATTGGCAATATATTGGTCGAGGACATATGTGCAGGGTGTTTTGGTGTTGGTGGATACAGGTGCAGGATGTAGCCTGATATATGGCAATCCAGATAAGTTTCCAGGGGCCACCATTTGTATAGATGGCTATGGAGGACACACTACTGAGGTCAAAGCCGTGTCACTGCCATTGGGCATAGGACAATTACCTCCTTATGTATATATTGTATATATATATCCCCCATAGCTGAATATATCTTGAGTATGGATGTACTTTATGGTTTGCACCTGCAAACAACAGTTGGAGAGTTTTGGCTGCAAATACAGACAATAAAGCCTGTGTTATGGGGATATGCTAAACATGACCCACAGGTGTTACCCAAGTCAAGCTGTGTAGTTAATGTAAAGCAGTATCACCTACCAGGAGGACATGCAGAGATAAGTGCTACTATTTTGGAATTAGAGAAAGTTGGCATTATTCATTTGGTTCAGAGCCCATTTAATGCTCCGGTATGGCCAGTGAAAAAGTCTGATGGTACATAGAGAATGACTGTAGATTATCGAGAACTGAACAAAGTAGTGCCTCTTTTACATGTAGCTGTGCCTTCAGTTCATGACTTGATGGATCAGCTGATGACTCAGCTGGGGACTTATCATTATGTACTGGACCTTGCAAATGCTTTTTCCTTCATTCCAATCTTGGCTGATTGACAAGATCAGTTTGCCTTCTGCTGGGAAGGAAGACTGTGGACCTCTCAAGTATTGCCCCAAGGTTATCAGCATAGCCCAACCATCTGTCATGGTTTGGTGGCTGGGGACCTAGCCAAGTGGACTAGTCCCAGCATGGTTACAATGTTTCACTACATTGTTGACGTGTTACTAACCTCTGATTCCCTTGCAGATTTAACCCAGGCAGCTTGAACACTGCTAAGTCATTTGGAACAATGTGGGTGGGCCATGAACACAGTCAAAGTGCAAGGACCTTGGCTGTCAGTCAAATTCCTGGGAATGGTCTTGTCGGGTAAGACAAGGGTCATCCCAGAAGCTATTATAGGTAAGATACAGGCATATCCTCAACCCACAATGGTAGCTCAGCTACAGATGTATTTGGGACTTTTGGGGTATTGGAGAGCTTTTGTACCCAATATGGCCCAAATGGCACACCCACTATATGCATTAACAAAGAAAGGAGCCCTCTGAGATTGGAATGAGGAAGTAGAACAAGCTTATTGGGCTACAAAAAGGGCAATAGAGCAAGTATAAGCTTTACAAGTGGCCGACCCCCACTAAGACATTTGAGTTAGACATACATATAACCCAGGAGGGGTTAGGATGGGGTTTGTGGCAGAGACAAGACTGCACACCTGTAGAATTCTGGTCTCAGTTCTGAAAGGGTGCTGAAGTGCACTACACCCTGATAGAAAAGCAGTTAGCAGCTGTGTATCTTTCTAGTTATTGCTTTTGTGTGTTCTGCAGTTTGGGATGCAGGCTGGTGGCAGAGAGCTCCCATCTAACAATAGAGCATGTTTACTCTGCTGGCAGCTGCTCAGTTTC
>NW_007730147.1:138642-139040 GCF_000696425.1 Galeopterus variegatus
CTGTTCTGTGTTATGTGCTTGACACTTGAGGTGGGTAATTATTTTATTGAAAATCATTTGATAAGCATCCTCAAATCCTTCTGATTGTAGCAGGGGTTAAATAGACAAATACACAAATTAACCTCTCAGACTCATGTATCTCATTCTTAAATTGGGAATAGTCATAGTATACATAGTACACACAGTGACACAAGCTACTACTTAACTCTTTATTGGTCTGGTTTGCATAGTGAACTGGTGGTACCTGACATATTCATGAGTGAATCTTCATACAACTGAATGTAGCATGTTCTGTTTAACCTTCTAGGTGGGAGGGAAATAGATCTATAACGTATTCCTTCAGTTTTTAGAAGAATAACTGTGGAGAGGAATTTCTTGAAGCAAAATGGAAAAAAAAA